>NC_136550.1:217500-222500 GCF_910591455.1 Pholis gunnellus | reverse complement strand
ATTTACTGGTTATTGTAGCTCTGGTCTGGTCGTATATTTACTGGTTGTTGTAGCTCTGGTCTGGTCGTATATTTACTGGTTATTGTAGCTCTGGTCTGGTCGTATATTTACTGGTTATTGTAGCTCTGGTCTGGTCGTATATTTACTGGTTATTGTAGCTCTGGTCTGGTCGTATATTTACTGGTTGTTGTAGCTCTGGTCTGGTCGTATATTTACTGGTTATTGTAGCTCTGGTCTGGTCGTGTATTTACTGGTTGTTGTAGCTCTGGTCTGGTCGTATATTTACTGGTTGTTGTAGCTCTGGTCTGGTCGTATATTTACTGGTTATTGTAGCTCTGGTCTGGTCGTATATTTACTGGTTGTTTTAGCTCTGGTCTGGTCGTATATTTACTGGTTATTGTAGCTCTGGTCTGGTCGTATATTTACTGGTTGTTGTAGCTCTGGTCTGGTCGTATATTTACTGGTTATTGTAGCTCTGGTCTGGTCGTATATTTACTGGTTATTGTAGCTCTGGTCTGGTCGTGTATTTACTGGTTGTTGTAGCTCTGGTCTGGTCGTATATTTACTGGTTGTTTTAGCTCTGGTCTGGTCCTATATTTACTGGTTATTGTAGCTCTGGTCTGGTCGTGTATTTACTGGTTATTGTAGCTCTGGTCTGGTCGTATATTTACTGGTTATTGTAGCTCTGGTCTGGTCGTATATTTACTGGTTATTGTAGCTCTGGTCTGGTCGTATATTTACTGGTTGTTGTAGCTCTGGTCTGGTCGTATATTTACTGGTTATTGTAGCTCTGGTCTGGTCGTATATTTACTGGTTATTGTAGCTCTGGTCTGGTCGTATATTTACTGGTTGTTGTAGCTCTGGTCTGGTCGTATATTTACTGGTTGTTTTAGCTCTGGTCTGGTCGTATATTTACTGGTTATTGTAGCTCTGGTCTGGTCGTATATTTACTGGTTGTTGTAGCTCTGGTCTGGTCGTATATTTACTGGTTGTTTTAGCTCTGGTCTGGTCGTATATTTACTGGTTGTTGTAGCTCTGGTCTGGTCGTATATTTACTGGTTGTTTTAGCTCTGGTCTGGTCGTATATTTACTGGTTATTGTAGCTCTGGTCTGGTCGTATATTTACTGGTTGTTGTAGCTCTGGTCTGGTCGTATATTTACTGGTTATTGTAGCTCTGGTCTGGTCGTATATTTACTGGTTGTTGTAGCTCTGGTCTGGTCGTATATTTACTGGTTATTTTAGCTCTGGTCTGGTCGTATATTTACTGGTTGTTGTAGCTCTGGTTTGGTCGTATATTTACTGGTTATTTTAGCTCTGGTCTGGTCGTATATTTACTGGTTATTGTAGCTCTGGTCTGGTCGTATATTTACTGGTTATTGTAGCTCTGGTCTGGTCGTATATTTACTGGTTATTGTAGCTCTGGTCTGGTCGTATATTTACTGGTTATTGTAGCTCTGGTCTGGTCGTATATTTACTGGTTGTTGTAGCTCTGGTCTGGTCGTATATTTACTGGTTATTGTAGCTCTGGTCTGGTCGTATATTTACTGGTTATTGTAGCTCTGGTCTGGTCGTATATTTACTGGTTGTTTTAGCTCTGGTCTGGTCGTATATTTACTGGTTATTGTAGCTCTGGTCTGGTCGTGTATTTACTGGTTATTGTAGCTCTGGTCTGGTTGTATATTTACTGGTTATTGTAGCTCTGGTCTGGTCGTATATTTACTGGTTATAGTAGCTCTGGTCTGGTCGTATATTTACTGGTTGTTTTAGCTCTGGTCTGGTCGTATATTTACTGGTTATTGTAGCTCTGGTCTGGTCGTATATTTACTGGTTATTGTAGCTCTGGTCTGGTCGTATATTTACTGGTTGTTTTAGCTCTGGTCTGGTCGTATATTTACTGGTTGTTGTAGCTCTGGTCTGGTCGTATATTTACTGGTTGTTTTAGCTCTGGTCTGGTCGTATATTTACTGGTTATTGTAGCTCTGGTTTGGTCATATATTTACTGGTTGTTGTAGCTCTGGTCTGGTCGTATATTTACTGGTTATTGTAGCTCTGGTCTGGTCGTATATTTACTGGTTGTTGTAGCTCTGGTCTGGTCGTATATTTACTGGTTGTTGTAGCTCTGGTCTGGTCGTATATTTACTGGTTGTTGTAGCTCTGGTCTGGTCGTATATTTACTGGTTGTTTTAGCTCTGGTCTGGTCGTATATTTACTGGTTATTGTTGCTCTGGTTTGGTCATATATTTACTGGTTGTTGTAGCTCTGGTCTGGTCGTATATTTACTGGTTATTGTAGCTCTGGTCTGGTCGTATATTTACTGGTTGTTGTAGCTCTGGTTTGGTCGTATATTTACTGGTTATTGTAGCTCTGGTCTGGTCGTATATTTACTGGTTGTTGTAGCTCTGGTCTGGTCGTATATTTACTGGTTGTTGTAGGCTGGTCTGGTCGTATATTTACTGGTTATTGTAGCTCTGGTCTGGTCGTATATTTACTGGTTATTGTAGCTCTGGTCTGGTCGTATATTTACTGGTGTTGTAGCTCTGGTCTGGTCGTATATTTACTGGTTATTGTAGCTCTGGTCTGGTCGTATATTTACTGGTTGTTGTAGCTCTGGTCTGGTCGTATATTTACTGGTTATTGTAGCTCTGGTCTGGTCGTATATTTACTGGTTGTTGTAGCTCTGGTCTGGTCGTATATTTACTGGTTATTGTAGCTCTGGTCTGGTCGTATATTTACTGGTTGTTGTAGCTCTGGTCTGGTCGTATATTTACTGGTTATTGTAGCTCTGGTCTGGTCGTATATTTACTGGTTGTTGTAGCTCTGGTCTGGTCGTATATTTACTGGTTGTTGTAGCTCTGGTCTGGTCGTATATTTACTGGTTATTGTAGCTCTGGTCTGGTCGTATATTTACTGGTTGTTGTAGCTCTGGTCTGGTCGTATATTTACTGGTTATTGTAGCTCTGGTCTGGTCGTATATTTACTGGTTATTGTAGCTCTGGTCTGGTCGTATATTTACTGGTTGTTTTAGCTCTGGTCTGGTCGTATATTTACTGGTTGTTGTAGCTCTGGTCTGGTCGTATATTTACTGGTTGTTTTAGCTCTGGTCTGGTCGTATATTTACTGGTTATTGTAGCTCTGGTCTGGTCGTATATTTACTGGTTGTTTTAGCTCTGGTCTGGTCGTATATTTACTGGTTATTGTAGCTCTGGTCTGGTCGTATATTTACTGGTTATTGTAGCTCTGGTCTGGTCGTATATTTACTGGTTGTTGTAGCTCTGGTCTGGTCGTATATTACTGGTTATTGTAGCTCTGGTCTGGTCGTATATTTACTGGTTATTGTAGCTCTGGTCTGGTCGTATATTTACTGGTTATTGTAGCTCTGGTCTGGTCGTATATTTACTGGTTATTGTAGCTCTGGTCTGGTCGTATATTTACTGGTTGTTGTAGCTCTGGTCTGGTCGTATATTTACTGGTTATTGTAGCTCTGGTCTGGTCGTATATTTACTGGTTGTTTTAGCTCTGGTCTGGTCGTATATTTACTGGTTATTGTAGCTCTGGTCTGGTCGTATATTTACTGGTTGTTGTAGCTCTGGTCTGGTCGTATATTTACTGGTTATTGTAGCTCTGGTCTGGTCGTATATTTACTGGTTATTGTAGCTCTGGTCTGGTCGTGTATTTACTGGTTGTTGTAGCTCTGGTCTGGTCGTATATTTACTGGTTATTGTAGCTCTGGTCTGGTCGTATATTTACTGGTTATTGTAGCTCTGGTCTGGTCGTATATTTACTGGTTGTTTTAGCTCTGGTCTGGTCGTACATTTACTGGTTATTGTAGCTCTGGTCTGGTCGTGTATTTACTGGTTATTGTAGCTCTGGTCTGGTCGTATATTTACTGGTTATAGTAGCTCTGGTCTGGTCGTATATTTACTGGTTGTTTTAGCTCTGGTCTGGTCGTACATTTACTGGTTATTGTAGCTCTGGTCTGGTCGTGTATTTACTGGTTATTGTAGCTCTGGTCTGGTCGTATATTTACTGGTTATAGTAGCTCTGGTCTGGTCGTGTATTTACTGGTTATAGTAGCTCTGGTCTGGTCGTATATTTACTGGTTATTGTAGCTCTGGTCTGGTCGTATATTTACTGGTTATTGTAGCTCTGGTCTGGTCGTATATTTACTGGTTGTTTTAGCTCTGGTCTGGTCGTATATTTACTGGTTATTGTAGCTCTGGTTTGGTCATATATTTACTGGTTGTTGTAGCTCTGGTCTGGTCGTATATTTACTGGTTATTGTAGCTCTGGTCTGGTCGTATATTTACTGGTTGTTGTAGCTCTGGTCTGGTCGTATATTTACTGGTTGTTGTAGCTCTGGTCTGGTCGTATATTTACTGGTTGTTTTAGCTCTGGTGTGGTCGTATATTTACTGGTTATTGTAGCTCTGGTTTGGTCGTATATTTACTGGTTATTGTAGCTCTGGTCTGGTCGTATATTTACTGGTTATTTTAGCTCTGGTCTGGTCGTATATTTACTGGTTGTTGTAGCTCTGGTCTGGTCGTATATTTACTGGTTGTTGTAGCTCTGGTCTGGTTGTATATTTACTGGTTATTGTAGCTCTGGTCTGGTCGTATATTTACTGGTTGTTGTAGCTCTGGTTTGGTCGTATATTTACTGGTTATTGTAGCTCTGGTCTGGTCGTATATTTACTGGTTATTGTAGCTCTGGTCTGGTCGTATATTTACTGGTTATTGTAGCTCTGGTCTGGTCGTATATTTACTGGTTGTAGCTCTGGTTTGGTCGTATATTTACTGGTTATTGTAGCTCTGGTCTGGTCGTATATTTACTGGTTATTGTAGCTCTGGTCTGGTCGTATATTTACTGGTTATTGTAGCTCTGGTCTGGTCGTATATTTACTGGTTGTTGTAGCTCTGGTCTGGTCGTATATTTACTGGTTGTTGTAGCTCTGGTCTGGTCGTATATTTACTGGTTATTGTAGCTCTGGTCTGGTCGTATA
>NC_136550.1:210000-215000 GCF_910591455.1 Pholis gunnellus | reverse complement strand
AACGGGTCCAGGAGACGACACCTAACGAGGTTCTTCTCCTCCACCCCCCCCCACCCCCCCCCTCTCTCTCTCTTTTCTGTTGGCTTGTTAATTATTCATCCGTCACTCCATCAGTCTTTATGTAACAGAGAGAGAGAGAGACAGGCAGAGAGAGAGAGAGACAGGGAGTGATGTTTGTGTCGGTGTGGTACGCTAAGAAGATGGGAAGACGATTCATCAACAACGTGAGACGAGCAAAGAGACACAGGCAGAGGATGATGGTAGGACCTCTTTCATTATCGATCAATAGATCTGATTACTGATTGGACCAGGGGTGGAGGGGGAGGGGCCTGTAGTCCAACCAATAATGTTGTTTCTGCTCTGATTGGACCGACCGTGACTCATTATGTTCACGTTGTAGGTTCTGTTCCTGAACCTGGCTAACTCTACTTAGCATTGTGACTGTTAGCTTTAGCTAAAGTTAGCAGCTACACTGCGTATACATTTATTTTACTTTAATTAGCCCGTACACTGTTAGCTTCGGCTCAAGGTAGCTGTAGATGTTTATCTTCCACTTTTGTTAGCTACAAGTTAGTTAGTTAGTTAGCTTCAGTTAGCTAAAATACTGACATTTTGAATAAGCTACTAGACTATTAAAATTGATTTTGGTTAGCTAACAGACTATTAGCATTGATTTTGATAAGCTTCTAAACTTATACCATTGATTTTGATCAGCTACTAGATTGTTAGCAACGATTTAGGTAAGCTACCAGACAATTAATATTGACTTTGGTAAACTACTGGAATGTAAGCATTGGTTTTGGTAAACTAACAGACTATTAGTATTGACTTGATAAGTTACGAAATTGTAAGCATTTATTTTGATAAGCGGTGGTCCAGACTCCTATCTCGTGGTCCAGACTCCTATCTATTGGTAGAGACTTGTATCTCGTGGTCCAGACTCCTATCTATTGGTAGAGACTTGTATCTCGTGGTCCAGACTCCTATCTATTGGTAGAGAATTGTATCTCATGGTTCAGGTCTGTACTGGACTCAGAATCCTACCTGGACTGTTTCCCACAGAGATTGATAAACGTGGAGAGGTTTTAATGGAGACATAGATAGATAGATAGATAGATAGATAGATAGATAGAGAGACATATATATATATATATATAGAGAGAGAGAGATTGAGATAGAGAGAGAGAGAGAGAGAGAGAGAGAGAGAGAGAGCTGTCCTGGGAAGTGAAGAGGTTTAATTAATTCACAGTGAACTGTAACTGCCTCTTTCTCTCTGTTATATAACTGAAGCTCCTCCAGAGACAAACACAGTGATGACAGCTGTGCAGCCCTGAAGGACAGAGAGACCGAGAGAAAGACAGACAGAATATTTGAGAGAGAGCGAGAGAGAGAGAGAGAGAGAGAAACACTCGGCTGTAGTAAGACTGGGCTGTAGTAACACTCGGCTGTAGTAACACTCGACTCTAGTAACACTCTGCCGTAGTAACACTCGACTCTAGTAACACTCGGCTGTAGTAACACTCGGCTGTAGTAACACTCTGCTGTAGTAACACTCTGCTGTAGTAACACTCGGCTGTAGTAACACTCGACTCTAGTAACACTCGGCTGTAGTAACACTCTGCTGTAGTAACACTCGGCTGTAGTAACACCGGGCTGTAGTAACACTCGACTCTAGTAACACTCGACTCTAGTAACACTCGGCTGTAGTAACACTCGGCTGTTGTAACACTCGGCTGTAGTAACACTCGACTCTAGTAACACTCGGCTGTAGTAACACTCTGCTGTAGTAACACTCGGCTGTAGTAACACCGGGCTGTAGTAACACTCGACTCTAGTAACACTCGGCTCTAGTAACACTCGGCTGTAGTAACACTCGGCTGTAGTAACACTCGACTCTAGTAACACTCTGCTGTAGTAACACTCTGCTGTAGTAACACTCGGCTGTAGTAACACTCGGCTGTAGTAACACTCGGCTGTAGTAACACTCTGCTGTAGTAACACCGGGCTGTAGTAACACTCGACTCTAGTAAGACTCGACTCTAGTAACACTCGGCTGTAGTAACACTCGACTCTAGTAACACTCGGCTGTAGTAACACTCTGCTGTAGTAACACTCGGCTGTAGTAACACCGGGCTGTAGTAACACTCGACTCTAGTAACACTCGACTCTAGTAACACTCGGCTGTAGTAACACTCGGCTGTTGTAACACTCTGCTGTAGTAACACCGGGCTGTAGTAACACTCGACTCTAGTAACAATTTACTCTAGTAACACTCGGCTGTAGTAACACCGGGCTGTAGTAACACTCGACTCTAGTCACAATTGACTCTAGTAACACTCGGCTGTAGTAACACTGTAGTAACACCTGGCTGTAGAAACACTCGGCTGTTGTAACACCCGGCTGTCGTAACACCGGGCTGTAGTAACACTCGACTCTAGTAACACTCGGCTGTAGTAACACTGTAGTAACATTGGGCTGTAGTAACACTCTGCTGTAGTAACACTCGGCTGTAGTAACACCGGGCTGTAGTAACACTCGGCTGTTGTAACACCCGGCTGTCGTAACACCGGGCTGTAGTAACACTCGGCTGTAGTAACACTCGGCTGTAGTAACAATACACTCTAGTAACACTCGGCTGTAGTAACACTCGGCTGTAGCACCTTAAAGTAACAATGTAACGAGAGATTTCTGTTGATTGATGATCAATAAAATCTTCTGGAACCGACCTGATGTCTCTGCAGGAAGTGATGTAATAATCATGTGGTGGAGGGAGAGGTGGTCGCTATAGCTACAGTTACAGTTGCCTGGTAACCGGCCCCCTGAGGGCTCGACAGCAGTTACCATGGTGTTGCCGTGGAGACAGAGAGAGATGCTGCATGTGATTTAAATCTTGTTCTGTTTTTACAGATGAACGGATCAGAAGGAGAGCTGGAGTATGAAGAGATCACTCTGGAGAGGGTGAGACACAACGCAACACACACCGTACACTAAACACACAAAGTACACACACTATACACAACACACACAACGCACACACAACACACACTATACACTGTACACACACACTGTACACTAAACATACACAGTACACACTATACACACAGACACATATTACACACTATACACACACTGTACACTAGACACATACTATACACACATAGCACACACTAACACACAAAACACTCACACTGTAACACACTCTACACATACAATATACGTACATAGTACACACAAATACAATACGCACACACATAGTACACACACACTACACCCTGTGACCCACTATACACACATACCACACACTGTAACACACATACACACACGTTAATACACACTAAGGACTAAATGTCCTCTCGGTTCAGCAGCAGGAAACCTTCTGTCTCTGAGAATCAATGAAAACAAACGGATCCTGATACACGTGTGTGTGTGTGTTACAGTGTGTAATATGAGTGTGTGTTAGTGTATTATGTGTGTGTGTTAGTGTGTTATGTGTGTGTGTTAGTGTGTTATGTGTGTGTGTTACAGTGTGTAATATGTGTGTGTGTTAGTGTGTTATGTGTGTGTGTGTGTGTTATGTGTGTGTGTGTGTGTGTTATGTGTGTGTGTGTGTGTGTTATGTGTGTGTGTGTTATGTGTGTGTGTGTGTGTTATGTGTGTGTGTGTGTGTTATGTGTGTGTGAGCTGTTTTTAGAAACTGTTTCAAAGCTCCAGAAATAATCAGCAGCTTATTTTAACTCACGTCGGTTATTTTAGGAATCAGACCTGAACTTTAATCTCGTGTGTCACATGACTGAGATCCAACATTAAATACATCAATAGAATTATTAATGTCAATAAAAATATTAATGATTATTAATAATAACGGGGCACCAAGCTGAGAACAGGGACCAATAACCAAACTATAAACTAAGTCTCATAATTAATATTCACTCACAATGTTAATAGTCAAAGTCCTGTTACACATTCAGAGTGAACAGTGAAGATTTGATATCAGCTGTTATCACAATACACACACACAAAGTAATCACAGACAGCTGCATAACAGAGTCCATTAACTTCTAATAATGATAATCGAAATAATTAAATAATAACAACTACTATACAATTATGAGCACGCTATCTAATATCAACAATCTGTGGTGAGAGTGTGTGTGTGTGTGTGTGTGTGTGTGTGTGTGTGTTGGGGGGTAGTGAAAGAAGAGAAACCCGACTGGTGAACTCAGATTCGGCCGCGATAGTCACGCTAACCAGCCTCACTCACGGTGATGATCTAACACAACACCATTACAGCAGGATGGAACACAACACTAGTTAACGGAACTCGGCCGTAAACACACAACAACACGTTATAACAATACAGTAAATTAAACTAAACAAATCAAGGTAATGAACTATGACCTAACTCTGCCCAGACACAAGCCTCTTACTGTGAGACGACTTCGTAGCGGTCAATGTGGTTGTATTAATGTGTTAATGAATTAATGTGTGTATTAATGTGTGTATTAATGTGTTAATGTGTGTATTAATGTGTGTGTTAATGTGTGTATTAATGTGTGTGTTAATGTGTGTATTAATGTGTGTATTAATGTGTGTATTAATGTGTGTGTTAATGTGTGTGTTAATGTGTGTATTAATGTGTGTATTAATGTGTTAATGTGTGTATTAATGTGTTAATGTGTGCGTTAATGTGTGTATTAATGTGTGTATTAATGTGTGTATTAATGTGTTAATGTGTTAATGTGTGTATTAATGTGTGTATTAATGTGTGTATTAATGTGTTAATGTGTGTATTAATGTGTTAATGTGTGTATTAATGTGTGTGTTAATGTGTTAATGTGTGTATTAATGTGTGTGTTAATGTGTGTGTTAATGTGTGTATTAATGTGTGTATTAATGTGTTAATGTGTGTATTAATGTGTTAATGTGTGTATTAATGTGTGCGTTAATGTGTGTATTAATGTGTGTATTAATGTGTTAATGTGTTAATGTGTTAATGTGTT
>NC_136550.1:192500-202500 GCF_910591455.1 Pholis gunnellus | reverse complement strand
TGTGCTCACCAGGGGAAACACTGCATCCTGGATGTGTCGGCCAACGCGGTGAGGAGGCTGCAGGCCGCTCAGCTTCAACCCATCGCCATCTTCATCCGACCACGGTCCCTGGAGAACATCCTGTAAGTCCCTGAGGTCATCATGACACACGTCACAGCTGATGCAGACGCTCTCACTGCTGTTTCACTGGGACGTGTGTGTGTGTGTGTGTGTGTGTGTGTGTGCAGCGATCTGAACAAGCGTCTCTCAGAGGACCAGGCGAGGAAAGCTCTGGATCGAGCCATCAAACTGGAACAAGACTTCCTCGAGTGTTTCTCAGGTGAGAACGTCATCTTCATGCAGGTGAGACGAACGTGATGGTTTCAGATTGTTAACTCTGTGTGTGTGTGTGTGTGTGTGTGTGTGTGTGTGTGTGTGTGTGTGTGTGTGTGTGTGTGTGTGTGTGTGTGTGTGTGTGTGTGTGTGTGTGTGCAGCCATCGTGCACGGCGACAGCTTCGAGGAGGTCTACCACCTGGTCAAAGCCGTCATTGAGGAGCAGAGCGGCCCGTACATCTGGGTTCCTGCTCGGGACAGACTCTGATTGGCTGCAGCCAGAGGTGGGCGTCGTCTTATTGGACCCCCCCCCCCCCCCCCCAGCGGGGTCACCTGACGGAGAGCCCGTCGGTCTTTTTACAGTCTTCTTGTCTTTCTACGGGATGATCCTCCATTATCGGATGGATGCTGTAGAAATGAGATTCTTTAAGGACAGTCTGTCTGCGTCAGAGAGACAGACGGGTGGTTGATTGATTGATTGGTTGATTGGTTGATTGATTGATTGATTGATTGATTGATTGATTGATTGATTGATTGATTGATTGATTGGTTGATTGATTGATTGATTGATTGGTTGATTGATTGATTGATTGATTGATTGATTGATTGATTGATTGATTGATTGATTGATTGATTGATTGATTGATTGGTTGATTGATTGATTGATTGATTGATTGATTGGTTGATTGATTGATTGATTGGTTGATTCTGTATTATCAGTAAATAATGAATCAGGACTGTAGAGTTCAGTTGGTAATGAAGTATTTATATTATCCTATTTATTTAATGATTTATCTATTTATTTATTTATGTGATGTGAAAGTGGTGTGTGTGTGTGTGTATGTGTGTGTGTATGTGTGTGTGTGTGTGTGTATGTGTGTGCGCGTGCGTGCGAGTGTGTGTGTGCGTGTGTAGTGTACATAAAGACTTGTGTGACTGTAAATAAAACTATGGGGCTCAAACACACAGTCTATTCAGGGCTTAAAGTATCAAACACTAGACAACAATACCCACAATCCCCCTCTGCTGTACTTCTACAAACTCCTGTCGCGACTACAACACCCACAACCCCCGTCTGTATGGACTACAACTACTACAGCCCCCTTTTGTCTGGACTACAACTACAACAACCCCATTCTTTCTGGACTACAACACCTACAACCCCCTTCTGTCTGAACTACAACGACTACAATCCCCTTCCATCTGGACTACAACCCCCTATTGCCCGATTGACGGGACTACAACACCCACAATCCCCTTCTGTCTGGACTACAACACCCACAACCCCCCTCTGTTGCATTGGACCGTTTTGGCGTAGCAGCAACAAGGAGGTGAACCTGAAGCTGAACACATCTCTTTGTGAGCAAAAGGCTACGGACTACATTACCCACAGTTCCCAGCTCCAGTGAAGGATTACACCATCAACAAATATCTTCAGCACAAAAAGGACTACATTACCCACAGTTCCCAGCTCAAGATCTTCGAGCCACACTTCCTGGCTCTGGGTCTCTTTTGGACCACAGTCCCCATGATTCTCTGCTCCTGAACCAGGACCAGCTGAGGGGCGGGGCTAAATGTGGGGGGGCGGGGTCTGTCCTGACTCCATTACCCACAATGCTCCTGAACTGGTTTCTGATGGTTCCAGTGGGTTTTTTAGACTGAATATCAGGGTCATGTGAATAATTCTAATAATTCTTATAATAAAAATAATCCTAACTATTGAAGATGTAATATCTCACACACACACACACACACACACACACACACACACACACACACACACACACACACACACAGTAACACAAACACACGCACACACACACAGTAACACAGATATACACACAGACACACCTGAGGTCGTCTTTTCTTTCTGAGCACTGACAGAAACACTTTATTAAACTTATATCTGAATATTCATTAGCCTGTGACACACACACACACACACAGTAACACACACAGTAACACACACACACACACACACACAGACACACACAGTAACACACACACACACAGACACACACACACACAGTTGGAGTGACGACTGACTTGTTGTAAAATGAAATAATTAGTTCTAAATGAAATTGAAATATTGAAATAAATTCCTTATAAAACCTGAATGTGTTTGATTGGTGTGTCGATGATGTCGTCGCGTCAATGATGATGTCATTGTGTTGATGATGTCGTCGCGTCATTGATGTCGTCGCGTCGATGATGTCGTCGCGTCGATGATGTCGTTGTGTGACGTGTGTTGAGAAGGGGACACTTTTAACTGTAACACCGCTGAACATCTGAACAGACAGATTTAAAGTGATAACAGCACAAAGGAGCTAGCATGCTAAGCTAGCTACCTGGGCTCACCTTCCTCCTCATTGGTCGACGCTGGAGATTAAAGTATAATATAATTAGAGTGTAGATGACTGCTGTGCTCTGATTGGTCATTAGAGGAGCAGGAAGCTGTTGCAGTGCATTCTGGGACTGCAGTGCATTCTGGAACGTGATGTTTTATATGAAGTCTGTTAAATCATTTAATGAATCATAAAACATGACATGATGTCACCACTAGAGGGCAGCAGCGTTCATCAACAGGAAGAGTTTAAAGTGATGAAGACACGTTTATCTAAAGAACATGAAGTAACTAAATAAATGAGCAGCCAGGTCTGGACCAAACCAGGACCAGGTCTGGACCAGGTCTGGACCTCACCAGGATCAGATCTGGATCACACCAGGATCAGGTCTGGATCAGGTTTGGATCACACCAGGATCAGATCTGGACCAGGTGTGAACCATCAGCTGCTGATCCACCTGTAAAGACAGCAGACAGAGCCCTCTAGTGGAGAGGAGGAGTCATCACACCTCCATTAAACATGTTCCATCAGGAATAATCAGCTCACACCAACCAAGACGTGAGCCGTAGCGCTCATGCTAAGCTAACAGTTTGTCTGTCACAACGAGCAGTTCTCCACGTCCCTCCTACGGACCCTGTGCAGCAGTCTTCAGGTACCTCTGGTCCAACACCCAGACCCCCAACAGGCTGTGCAGAGCTCTCATTTCTGAGTCCAGAATTACCCAGAAACCTCTAGAACATGACTCATCACTAAAACATGAGGTCGCAGGAAACACCAGAAGCTATCGTCTCCCTCAGTGACGCCTTCAAGGCTCAGACCAACAGCAACAACTTAAATCTGACAAAGAAGCAGCTCCAATAACTCAGAGAACTGCTCAGACCAACAACATGGAAATATATAGATATAGATATATATCTAAATATTATTATATATCCGATTTAGTTTAGTATTCGTCAACATTTTCTTATTTTGAGCGTAACAGGTCCAGAAGCTGAATCATACTCCCGGTGTCTCCGTTAAACACTCTCACTCCTCTCGTGGTTCTCCTCCATGCAGCTTTGGTTCGTTCATTGGTTTCCTCTTCCTCCAGCTCACAGGTCTGATGTAGAGCCTCTCTCCCTTCCTCTCCTGTCAGGCTGGAAAACAGCTGTTCTGTGTTTCTGCTACAGCTCCTGATGATGTCACTCATACTGAACTTCCTGTCTGACTGAAGGTCAAAGGTCAAAGAGGTCAAAGAGATCAAAGAGAACTGCTTCAGGAGTAAATTCAATATTTAATAAGTCTGTTGATACAATCAATGACTTCAAATAAAGACAGAATGATGTCATCATCTACTCTTCATCAGTGTTAGGAAGTAGTAGTGTGTATCAGTGTGTACTAGTGTGTACGTTGTGTACTAGTGTGTATTCTCCACACGTCCCCCCTCATGGCCTTAGAGGCCCCCTGTAGTAGTGTGTAGTAGAGTGTGTGTTGTGTACGTGTCCCCTCAGGGCGTTAGAGGCCCCCTGTAGTAGTGTGTAGTAGAGTGTGTGTGTTGTGTACGTGTCCCCTCAGGGCGTTAGAGGCCCCCTGTAGTAGTGTGTAGTAGAGTGTGTGTGTTGTGTACGTGTCCCCTCAGGGCCTTAGAGGCCCCCTGTAGTAGTGTGTAGTAGAGTGTGTGTTGTGTACGTGTCCCCTCAGGGCGTTAGAGGCCCCCTGTAGTAGTGTGTAGTAGAGTGTGTGTGTTGTGTACGTGTCCCCTCAGGGCCTTAGAGGCCCCCTGTAGTAGTGTGTAGTAGAGTGTGTGTTGTGTTCGTGTCCCCTCAGGGTGTTAGAGGCCCCCTGTAGTAGTGTGTAGTAGAGTGTGTGTTGTGTACGTGTCCCCTCAGGGCCTTAGAGGCCCCCTGTAGTAGTGTGTAGTAGAGTGTGTGTTGTGTACGTGTCCCCTCAGGGCCTTAGAGGCCCCCTGTAGTAGTGTGTAGTAGAGTGTGTGTTGTGTACGTGTCCCCCCTCAGGGCCTTAGAGGCCCCCTGTAGTAGTGTGTAGTAGAGTGTGTGTTGTGTACGTGTCCCCTCAGGGCCTTAGAGGCCCCCTGTAGTAGTGTGTAGTAGAGTGTGTGTTGTGTACGTGTCCCCTCAGGGCCTTAGAGGCCCCCTGTAGTAGTGTGTAGTAGAGTGTGTGTTGTGTACGTGTCCCCTCAGGGCCTTAGAGGCCCCCTGTAGTAGTGTGTAGTAGAGTGTGTGTTGTGTACGTGTCCCCCCTCAGGGCGTTGGCGGCCCCCTGTAGCGTCCAGGTGAAGAAGGCGAGTTGTCGTCTGAAGCGTTTCTCGTCGAAGCGTTTGGGGTCAGAGGTCAGGAGGCTCAGGTGCTCACTGAGCGCGCTCAGAGTGAGGTCACCACGACCGTGGATCACATGACGGAACGGCGTCTCTACCACGGACACGTACTGAGACAGGAAGTAGTACTCCACCTGTATACACAGGGTACACAGAGCAGTATCAGTACCAGTGTTTGTGGTACTTGTACCCTCATGATGCGTGTGTTGTAGTAGTGTTTGTAGTACTTGTACCCTCATGATGCGTGTGTTGTAGTAGTGTTTGTGGTACTTGTACCCTCATGATGCGTGTGTTGTAGTAGTGTTTGTGGTACTTGTACCCTCATGATGCGTGTGTTGTAGTAGTGTTTGTAGTACTTGTACCCTCATGATGCGTGTGTTGTAGTAGTGTTTGTGGTACTTGTACCCTCATGATGCGTGTGTTGTAGTAGTGTTTGTGGTACTTGTACCCTCATGATGCGTGTGTTGTAGTAGTGTTTGTGGTACTTGTACCCTCATGATGCGTGTGTTGTAGTAGTGTTTGTGGTACTTGTACCCTCATGATGCGTGTGTTGTAGTAGTGTTTGTGGTACTTGTACCCTCATGATGCGTGTGTTGTAGTAGTGTTTGTGGTACTTGTACCCTCATGATGCGTGTGTTGTAGTAGTGTTTGTGGTACTTGTACCCTCATGATGCGTGTGTTGTAGTAGTGTTTGTGGTACTTGTACCCTCATGATGCGTGTGTTGTAGTAGTGTTTGTGGTACTTGTACCCTCATGATGCGTGTGTTGTAGTAGCGGGCGGCGGTCGGGTCGTGCAGGTCGCTGTACTCGATGGCTCTCTGCAGCGTCTCGGCTGCTCGGCTGTAAGCTCCTCTGGCGCTGAAGACCCAGTGAGGAGACAAACCTCTGGCCTGAAGACAGAGACTCGTTGTTAGGACCCTATAATGTGTACTTCCTGTGTATACATATACACACATATACACATATACACACATATAGGAGCGCCTACCTGCAGCTCAGCAGAGTGCTTGTTGAGCTGAGCGCTGAGCTGCAGCACCGTGTGAGCGTAGGAAGTGATGCGTAGCGGCAGGATGCTGTCGTGGGCCAATCGCAGCACCATCTCCCCCACCAGCTCCCCTAAGCTCCGCCCCGTGACCCCCAGACGACCACCCAGCACCTCCTGCAGGCGGGAGGCGCTGTCCAGCGGCGTGTTGACGAACGGGTACGCTCGCTCCTGGACGGACGGATCACACACAAACCGGTGACGAGTGCTCGCTGTAGGCGGCGGCGTGCTGAGTTAAAGAACACGGCTTACCTCAGTAAATCTGAGCTCCATCGCTGGAACTCCTGCAAACGCTGTGAAACTGTACGCGCCGCTGTTCAGGAACAAGGGCTTGATGCTGAGGAGCAGAGTTCACTTCATGAAGCAACGTTCTCTACGCAGTGACCTGATTGATTTGCAGACATGGATGATGTCGTGTGTCTCACATCCTCCAGCTGCCTCCCTCTCTCTCCGCCTGGCTGTAGATGCTCTGACCTGCATGTTTCGGATGTTCCACCTTTTCACACATCAACACCGGAAACATCTGGATCAGACAGCTTCACCACATGTTGTGACCATTGTTACACGTGTCAGACAATCACGACAAACAAGGGAGAATGGCGACATGTTGACCTTCTTTGCCCGTTTTGAGGACTTTAACTTGCAGCAATGGCCGTCAGCTGATCTCTACGAGCGTCTTTGAATTGAAAATATGAAAAAAACAACTGAAATGATTTGTTTGTCACCAAACCTCCAACTGCCATTTGGGACAATTTCTGCCATTTGAATAAATGTCAGATTTATATTTCTAGGCAGCGACCGTGAGTGAACGTTTCCTTCACGGTCCTGGACTCATGTGGGTTCTTCTTCTGAAGGACTTGTTTTCATGAGATCAGTCGTTCAGAGGGACAGGAAACAGATGTTGTGTCTCCTTCACAACCTGCCGTGAGACACGACGCACAAAACATGCACTACGTTACAAAACGTGACGTCATTAAACACACACACACCTGTCTGATGGCAGCGTCCAGCAGGTCCACCAGCAGAGGACTGGTGTAGGCCGACAGGACGTCATCACCTGCAGACACACACACTTCATCTGATCAGCTGATTGGCCGTTTAAACAAGGTCTCCTGTGATTGGCTGGGAGCCGTTACCCATGATAGCCTGGTCCAGACTGAAGTAGGCCACAGCCTTCAGGTGCAGCATGGACAGGTAACCCTGGCACAGAGAGGGCACTGGTTACTATGGTTACTATGTGTCCACAGAGGACTGAGGACACTCTTCTGATTGGACGAACCTCCAGCCACTCAGTGGCTCCGACGTTCCCAAAATCTCCGGCGTCCCAGCTGACGAACAGCAGACTCCGTCTGGGACTGAAACCTGCGAACACACACGAACACGTCGACCACAGAGCAACGCCTCACCGACCCAGTGAGCACCTGTGTCCAGGTGAGTCTCACCGTTCTTCACCATGGCGGAGAAAGTCCGGGCCAGCTCCAGGAGGATCGCCGTTCCAACTCCAGACGTCACGGCTCCCGGACCCAGCGAGTCCCTCTGAGCTCCCAGGATGATGTAGTGGTCTGACAGAGAGAGAGATCCTCATTAGAGAGTCTCCGGTTCATGGAGATCCAGACTACAGACCTGTACCTGGCTCCACCCGGCCCTCCAGAGACGAGAAGATGTTGTTCAGCAGCACCGGCGTCATCACGTTGTGGACCGACATCGCGACTCTGCGACCGGAGCTGAACTCCGGACCGACCACGCAGCGCACGTACGGCAGCCGACCACGCCACGACGCAGGACAGGACGCACCCGCCAGCTGGCTGAGACACAAAGACACGCAGTGAGGTCACGGCAACACCTGAGCAGGTAACCGGAGGGGGCGGGGCTTACCTGAGCAGGTAACACGAGGGGGCGGGGCTTACCTGAGCAGGTAACCTGAAGAGGCGGGGCTTACCTGAGCAGGTAACCTGAGGGGGCGGGGCTTACCTGAGCAGGTAACCGGAAGAGGCGGGGCTTGCCTGAGCAGGTAACCTGAGGGGCGGGGCTTACCTGAGCAGGTACCCTGAGGGGGCGGGGCTTACCTGCACGGGTAACCTGAGGGGGCGGGGCTTACCTGAGCAGGTAACCTGAAGAGGCGGGGCTTACCTGAGCAGGTAACCTGAGGGGCGGGGCTTACCTGAGCAGGTACCCTGAGGGGGCGGGGCTTACCTGAGCAGCTTGGCGGCCACAGTGGCACTGATTGGCAGCACTGGGATGAGGGGCAGGCCGGAGGACTGGATCGGTGGGAACTGAGTGTGGTTGAAGGACGGGAAGCCGGGGGTGAAGGGGTCACCTGACCCCAGGTGGACCTGTGATTGGACGACACAGAGGGGGATGCTGATTGGTCGGGAGCAGCCAGACATGGAACACGTGTGTGTGTCTCTCTGAATGCGTGTGCGTTACGTGTTCAGAAACGGCGGTGTGCGCGTTCAGTCCGAGTCGTCGGGGGTCCTGCGGCAGGTCGGCGGGGTCGGGGTAGATCAGAGCTCCGCCCGCTCCGCTCCTCTCGGCCAACCAGACCTTCTCAGCGAAACTGACCCCGCCCCCGACACGCATCACCACCACACAGCCAACCACGGACACCCCGGCGCTCTCCAGCCACTTAAAGTCCTCCGGGCGGCCGTAGTTGGCGTAGACCACGCCCCCCTACAGAGAGACATGGAGACAGGTCAGGACACCTGGGTTTGTGGTTACAATGGAGACAAACACATCCCGTCTTCCTGTCTCACCGTGGTACTTCCTGTGGCGCTGTAGGGACAGTAGTCAGACGGGTTCAGGGGGATCTGCTCTGAGATCAGTCCTGCAGAGTCCACCAGCCACAGAGAGCTCCTCTGAGACCTGCACACACACACAAACACACAAGTAAACAAACACACACACACACTCTCTAACCTCTGAAGAGGCGTCTGCACCACCTCACCTGTGGGGGAACTGCAGCGTGGCGTACAGAGACTCGGTCCAGGTGTGATCCATCTGCAGCAGTCTGAAGCGCCGGAGGACCTCTGAGGCCAGAGACGTCCCGTCTGAGGAACCTGGAGGGTGATTGGCTCTGCTGACTCGCCTGATGGCCACAAACACAAACAGGAAGTAAAGAGAGGGACGGACCCCGGACCAGCTCCTGGTGATCCCGTCTGAACTGAGACCACATTCATCTCATCATCACCACCTGACTGTGTTGTGGATCTCTTCATCCTGCAGCAGCCTCCTCATCATCAGCCTCAGCTCGCCCAGGTAAAGCCCCGCCCCTCCCTCGGCAGGTGGCTTAGCCCCGCCTCCCTGCTCCTCCTCCCCCCCCCCCACCAGGGAGCAGTGGTACCGGCCACCAAACACTGCGTAGGCCAATAGGAACGCTGCGAGAGAGAGACCACGCCCACTTTAATCACATGATCTAACCAATCAGTGGAGGTGTGTGTGTGTGTGTGCGTGTGTGTGTGTGTGTGTGTGTGTGTACCGGTGGTGAAGATGATGATGACGCACACACACAGGAACAAGCCGGCTTTCTGGTAACCATGGCGATACCGCCGCACCAATGCTGTGATGTCACTGCTGGGCTCCTCCTCCTCTTCCTCCTCTGATGTCACAAAGCTCATCTCCTCCCTCGGAGCTCCTCCCACCTCCTCATCCTCGGCCACGCCCACTGAGGAAGACTGGGCAGAGAGAGAGAGGCGTAACCACGGTTACAGGTCGGAGGGGGAGGAGCTTGTCCCGAAGTCAGAGGACTCATTCATGCTCACTCTGTTATTACCCAGAGTTCATAGCATGACGTTAGAATGCATCATCAGTATATTCATTATTATATATATTTATTATTATAATATATATATTTATTTTACATATTATTATTATATATATTATTATTATTATATATATGTATTATTATATATATGTATTATTATATATATATTATTATATATATTTATATTATTATATATATTTATTATTATAATATATATATTTATTTT
>NC_136550.1:175000-190000 GCF_910591455.1 Pholis gunnellus | reverse complement strand
TAGTGTTAGCAGAGTACGTTAGTGTTAGCAGAGTATGCTAGCGTCAGCAGAGCACGTTAGCATTAGCAGCTGAGTGAAACATGTCTATCAAACTAAAATTACAATGGGATCAATATATCTGAAGTTAACACTTTATTGATGAGCTCTATAATCAATAATGAGGCACTGTGGACATTTTAATGGCTACAATTATTTGCAGAATTGTTATTGTATTAGTTTGTGGTATTTCCCCCCCACCATTATTTTCTGGTTATTATAATTTAAAACGCTTTGTGTGACTTTTAAACTCGCCTACTTTCACCTGAAGTAGCTGCAGGACTCGTTTCCACCAGTAGGGGCGGTAGCGGGTCTGGACTGGCGCTGTAATTCATGTCTAAGATGAGCAAGTTAGACGAGCCGGAAGGAAGGACAGTCGAGACTACAGAAGCACACATTCTTCTTCTTGTCTTCACAGCACAATAAATATCTAGAAACTGAATTAAACTGTCTTCATTCAGTGTGTAATCAATGTGTTGAACTGGATTAAACATAAAATAAAACTCTGAACAAAGTTAAGGAAGATGACGAACATTTCAGTGTAACGTCATGTGCGTACCGACCACTGAATAGTTCTTCTTCTCCTTCTAGTTCTCCTTCTCCTTCTTCTTCTTCTTCTTCTTCTTCTTCTTCTTCTTCTTCTTCTTCTTCTTCTTCTTCTTCTCCTCTCCAGCAGACACAGTTTGGTGCATTGCTGCCTCCTCCAGGTGTAGAACCATCGTTGCTGTTCTGGTTCTCTGTCATCTTGTGATATCTGTGTTCTTCACCCGTCACCAGTTCTAAGAGAACGTTTCTATAGAGCAGGGGTCGCCAATTGGCGGACCGCGGTCCGGATCCGGACCCAGACGCCGTTGTACCCGGACCCAGGAGATAAAACCGATAGATAATTGAGAATTATAAAATTTTTGACGGAGCGCTTATGTTTTAACCGGCGCAGCTTTTCCAGCATTTACGGCACTTGCTCAGCGTGCAGGAAACGCGCCGACCAATGCGTAGTAAAGCACATCACGTGATGCAGCTCAGCCAATCAAATATGGGTTGTCTGACAAGTTTCCTGACTCCAGTCAGATGTTTACACACGTGACACACAGGGGAGAGACGAGGAGAGAGAATGAAGAGCAGGAGAATGTTTACGCTGATTGAAAAAATAATTTCTCAAGACGATTTCCGGTCAGAGACATCAGAGTCTTTATATCGGACAGACTCGTTTAGATGAATTCTTTTAACGGGCAGTTTAAACACAGTAAGTCTCATTTGGAGCAAACGTACCCACTCACATCTGACATGAAGATACAGAAAATAAACCCAATATGATCAGATTCTAACACATGAATTCACTGTTCATGTAAACAGAGAGAATAGCGCTGAAACAAGTGGTTTAATAACCACAGATAAAGTCCATGCTCACTAGTTTATCTTATTAGAAGATGAGAAAAATATAATATTGTGACGTCACTTCACCCTGAATGAACTCAATTTAAAGCTTTAGGACAATTCAGTGAAATACATTTTTCTAAAATGAATTAATTTATTTTAAGATGCACATTTTCCAAAAGCGTTCCGTTATGTAAGTTATTCATGAATCCAGACATTACGTTACTTGAAATGAGAAGAACATTTATTTATGTATTTCTATGTAGAATTTATAATCCATCCAGTTACATTAGAAAACTGAGAATAATAATTGTTCAAATATAATTGATGTTTACTTTCTTTATTTGATTTGACAGTTGTTGACTTCACAGAGACGTTACTCTGTTACGTTACTTCTTGAATATATATATATATATATATATATATATATATATATATATATATATATGGCACTACATAGTGCAAGTTAGATATTATTGTAATGTTCCGGACCTTTGCCCGAGGAGATTTTCTCAATCTGGACCTTTTAGAAATGTAATAGAATAACCTGCTCTAGTGTTTCACGTGTTAGTCAGAGTTAGTCTGAATCATCGTCTCTACACGCTGTGATGATAATCATTGATTAATACTCATGTATTCATAACATCGTGTTGACGAGATGAGATACTTCCTCTGTATTTACATTTCATCAATAAATACACAGACTCAGTTTTCTGAAGTTTATTGTTAGAAAACGTTTCACTTCAGTAAAAATATATAAATCTAACAATCACACAACCTACGAGCCCCAAATCATTCAAATAACGATTATATCTGATTTAAAAGCAGTTATTGAGTCAGTTTGTGGATATAAGCGGCTGTAAAATATTATATTTATAAATACATATATTTATATATATGTATTTGTATTTCTATATATTTCACGCAGTAGAGCATCAAATCACAAGTAGAAGAAGCAGAGTTCACATCCAGCTGTGATACATCAGAGTCCAGACTAAACCTGATCCAGCACTGTCCAGTCCTGCATCAGGTGTAGACCAGCTGAGTATCAGAGTCCAGATCAAGAGAGAATCAGGTGTTGATCCAGTCCAGCAGGTGGCAGCACTCACAGTGTGCTCGGCTGAAAACAGGAAGCGGGTTGAAGCAGCTGCTGCTTTTCCTTCCATCTGACAAACAGCAGGACCAGGACCAGGACCAGGCTCAGTTACTGGGAACCAGAATCCGTCCTGGTTCAAAGAAAGAACAGAAGGGGGCGGGGTCAACCTCAAATCCAGATACCTCATCATTCAAACTGGACTGAACTGGTCTGAAACAACAGAATAAACTCGTTCCAGACTCTGATGGACCTGGTCTACCGCTCCTCTGAGTCTGGACTAAACTAAACATCGCTGGACTAAAGGGAGCCCTGTTCTGACCTCTGGCCTTCCTCTTGTAGTAGATGAATCCAGCCAGAGATAAGGTCAGACCCAGGATCAGTCCTGAGGCTCCGATGGCGATCTTGTTCCTCTCAGACTCGGGCATGGACGGGTCTGAGGACAGACAGGTAGACGGGTTAGCAGAGAGACGGGTTAAGAGGCAGGTAGACAGGTGAACAGGTGTGCAGACAGACAGGTAGACGGGTTAGCAGAGAGACGGGTAAAGAGGCAGGTAGACAGGTGAACAGGTGTGCAGACAGACAGGTAGACGGGTTAGCAGAGAGACGGGTAAAGAGGCAGGCAGACAGGTGAACAGGTGTGCAGACAGACAGGTAGACGGGTTAGCAGAGAGACGGGTTAAGAGGCAGGCAGACAGGTGAACAGGTGTGCAGACAGACAGGTAGACGGGTTAGCAGAGAGACGGGTTAAGAGGCAGGCAGACAGGTGAACAGGTGTGCAGACAGACAGGTATTTACCCCAGTCGGTAACCAGAGGTTTACTCAGGCTGATGTGCTCCACCACACAGGAGATCTTCTCTCCAGACCTGCGACACACAAACCAACACTTCAGGACCTGGACCTGACTGGACCTGGACCTGGACCTGGACCTGGACCTGGAGGTGGAGGTGGACTCACCTGGGCGTGTACTCCAGGTGAGAGTGGGTCTGGTAGTACCAATCACCGTCTGCCAGCTCATCGGTGGAAGTGACCCCAGCGGTCTCTGGTTCTCCGTCTCTGGTCCACCTCACGATGATGTTCTGGGGGTAGAAGTCGTAGACGCTGCAGACCAGCATGGACGAGTGTTTCCCACCAGAGGGCGCCACGGAGCGCAGTCTGACGGAGGGCTGAGCTGAAACACATGATGATGATGGTGTGAGTATATCATTTTGTTTTATTTTATTTTCTACAAAGCGCCAGATCACAACAGAAGTCATTAAGGTTCCTTTAGAACAGGTCTAGACCGTGTTCTTTAATTAAACACACTAAACAGCCTCAAGTTATCTACAGAATGTCATTTCTGTCTCTACATGGTCGCGTTTACAATTCTCCTCTGATCTCTGTATCGCGCACGGCGGAGTTCCGCCTTGATGCGCGCACACACACACACACACACACAGACACGTGCGCACACACAGGTGAGCACACTCCACCAGCGGACAGAGAGCGCGTCAACCAGCTGAAGAGCAGAAACAACACCTGAGTTTATTAAACGCTCCACGTGGTGAAGACGCAACACTCGCTCTGCTGCTCCGGGTCCAAGTACAGACGAGAGCGCCCCCCCCCACACACACACACACACAAGCAGCTAAAGTCCAGTCCTCACTGGAGGTCCTCTGTAGTTTTTAAAGGTTCTCTGTAGTTCTAAAAGGTTCTCTGTAGTTTTTAAAGGTTTTCTGTAGTTTTTAAAGGTTCTCTGTAGTTCTAAAAGGTTCTCTGTAGTTTTTAAAGGTTTTCTGTAGTTCTTAAAGGTTCTCTGTAGTTCTAAAAGGTTCTCTGTAGTTTTTAAAGGTTTTCTGTAGTTTTTAAAGGTTTTCTGTAGTTCTTAAAGGTTCTCTGTAGTTCTAAAAGGTTCTCTGTAGTTTTTAAAGGTTTTCTGTAGTTTTTAAAGGTTCTCTGTGGTTGTTAAAGGTCCTCTGTGGTTCTTAAAGGTTCTCTATGGTTGTTAAAGGTTCTCTGTAGTTTTTAAAGGTTCTCTGTAGTTCTTAAAGGTACTCGGTTGTTCTTAAAGGTTCTCTGTGGTTCTTAAAGGTTCTCTGTAGTTCTTAAAGACTCTCTGTAGTTCTTAAAGGTACTCGGTGGTTGTTAAAGGTTCTCTGCGGTTCTTAAAGGTTCTCTGTGGTTGTTAAAGGTTCTCTGTAGTTCTTAAAGGTCCTCTGTAGTTTTTAAAGGTTCTCTGTAGTTCTTAAAGGTACTCGTGGTTCTTAAAGGTTCTCTGTAGTTCTTAAAGGTTCTCTGTGGTTTTTAAAGGTTCTCTGTGGTTCTTAAAGGTTCTCTGTAGTTCTTAAAGGTTCTCTGTGGTTCTTAAAGGTTCTCTGTGGTTCTTAAAGGTTCTCGTTGGTTCTCAGAGGAGTTAGAACTGAGAACACGAGACGTTTTAGAGTTTATATTCTGCTCTGCAGCCTCGTGTTGAATCAGTCTGATTATAAATTAAAGAGGCTCTTTAGGAATGAACTTCCGTTATATTTTGTTATATAATTATGTTATATTATATTCTTATATATATATATAATGTGTTGTTTTAATAAATCAATTATTAATATTCTTATTTTTTACATTCAAAGTTACGTTTGTATAAAATATCTTCATCAGTTACAGAATATGTTGCTGTGATTAAATGAGTTTAATGAGGTGATGAAGAGTGAAACATGAACTACGTCATTAAAGTATTAATACTAGGATCAGGTGTAGTAGCAGAGCTCCACCACCAGGTGGAGACAGAGACTTTAGACTGAATTACATCACGAACTTCATTTAAATAAAGAGTTAAAGTATTCTGTGTGAAAATGAAATAATAATAATAATAATAATGATAATAATAATAATAATAATAATATAATAATAATATTAATGATGTAACATAAAGTCAAACTCACCTGACTTAGTCAGAGCGTTCTGGTACCAGTTCTCAATGTTGTGTTGACAGTACGTCTCCTTCTGAGCCTTCTCACCAGCCAGTTGTGAAGTGTCCTTGTTCAAGCGATCAGCGTTCTTCACTCCTATCTCAGTGAATCCAACATACTTCCCCACATTGCTGCTGAACCTGATGAACTCTAACTTGTTGTAATAATAAGAGTCGATGAACTCGATGTCCTTCAGATCAGTGGAGTTAAAGACACAACGGCCCACTCTGGAATACATGAATCCACCTGAAGAACAAACAACCTCACTGAGAAATACAGTCTATTGATTATAGATCAGAGATCAGAGTATTAATCAGAGTATTGATCATTGATCAGAGTATTAATCAGAGTATTGATCATTGATCAGAGTATTAATCAGAGTATTGATCATTGATCAGAGTATTAATCAGAGTATTGATCAGAGTATTGATCATTGATCAGAGTATTAATCAGAGTATTGATCAGAGTATTGATCATTGATCAGAGTATTAATCAGAGTATTGATCAGAGTATTGATCATTGATCAGAGTATTAATCAGAGTATTGATCAGAGTATTGATCATTGATCAGAGTATTAATCAGAGTATTGGTCCTACCTGCTGTGTGGAGGCCGATGAAGAGGAGCGACACGCTGAGAAAGGATGAAGCCATGTTCTTGTGTTCTTGTGTTCTTGTGTTCTTGTGTTCTTGTGTTCTTGTGTTCTTCACCAACAAACTGTGACAAAGTGTCAGTGAGAGCTGCTGTTAAAAGAGGACGAGTCACATGACCTGTTTCACCATCATCATCACCTGTTACCAGGCAGACAAGTCAGACAAAGTCTGCTGCTGAGACGCTGAGACAGAGTCTGATACTAGTATGAATATTATTATGAATAATATTATGAATAATATTATGAATAGTGTTATGAATATATTATAACTAGTATTATTATTATAAATATGAATATTGTTGTTGTGTTTTACAGTTAAATATTATGTTTATATATTTGTGAACTTGTCTTCATGTTGTTGTGTCGTTGTTTATGATGAATTCATCAGATAATCTGTGAGAATAGAATCCAGTCATTGATCATTAATATTCATTATTAAATATATATAATATATATATATATTATTTATTGTTCAGCGGCTTCAACTTGTTTCTAAAATGTTTTTCACAGAAACAACAAACTGATTGAAATGAAGCAAAAACTGATTATTTAATATTTATAGACGAAAACATTCATCTTCAATAAAACAATAATTAACATCCAGCTGTTTGTGAAACTTTATGAATTAATTATTATCATTGTTATTGTTTGTGAACACAGACTCAGTTATAATGTATTCTAATGCTCTGCTCACATTATTATCCTCATAATAATCATATTATAATAATATATAATAACTATAATATATCATAACTATATATAATAGAATAATAATAATTATAATAATAATCAGCACTGGACTTCCTGATGCAACAATAAATACATTTATCTCACATCACACATCAACGGAAATTCATTTATTTTGTTCCCTCGATGGAAATAATAAAGAAAGAACATTTAGAAAAAACTTTATTTTAGGATTACAGATTTAGAACTAAAGCTCTGAAGAGTTTACTGAGAAAAACACACAAACTGCTACTAGTTTCACACATACATATACACATACATATACACATATATATGTGTATATATATGTGTATATGTATGTGTATATGTATATGTATGTATGTGTATGTGGATAACTACATCCACAAGCAGCTAAAGACGAGTCACACGTCGTATCTGATGAGTTTCATGTGAACAAACACTGACGAGGATCAACTGAAGGAAACATTTTATTCTGTTGTTCTAAAAAGCAGAAAGTTGTTTTTCACTCTTTAGAAACCAGAGAAAGTTCATTCATTCATTCTTTATTTACATGAAAACACTTTGATCAGCAGGTGAAATGATCTCAATATTTAAATGATCTCAATATTTAAATGATCTCTATATTTAAATGATCTCAATATTTAAATGATGTCTAGCAGAGGAGAGCAAACTGATCATAGTTTACACTCTACATGTTACCTTTATTTCAAAATAAGAGCGCGCTGATAATTAAGATAAATTCAAACAATAATAAGAATCAGAGACGAGAAACAGAAATAACATCATTAGATGATGAAGACGAGACGATTAGATGATGAAGACGAGTCATCACTAATCAATCAGCTGCACTCGTTTCCTTTGATGAGGAAGAAGGTTCCAGCAGCGACACCGAGCAGACCGACAGTCAGACCGACTCCACAGAAGACCGCCGGACCGATGCTGGGCTGAGTCTGCTCCACCTCTGGAGACAGAAGACACATTAAGCTTCACCTCCACCTCTGGAGACAGAAGACACATTAAGCTTCACCTCCTCCTCTGGAGACAGAAGACACATTAAGCTTCATCTCCACCTCTGGAGACAGAAGACACATTAAGCTTCACCTCCACCTCTGGAGACAGAAGACACATTAAGCTTCATCTCCACCTCTGGAGACAGAAGACACATTAAGCTTCATCTCCACCTCTGGAGACAGAAGACACATTAAGCTTCACCTCCACCTCTGGAGACAGAAGACACATTAAGCTTCACCTCCACCTCTGGAGACAGAAGACACATTAAGCTTCACCTCCACCTCTGGAGACAGAAGACACATTAAGCTTCATCTCCACCTCTGGAGACAGAAGACACATTAAGCTTCACCTCCACCTCTGGAGACAGAAGACACATTAAGCTTCACCTCCACCTCTGGAGACAGAAGACACATTAAGCTTCACCTCCACCTCTGGAGACAGAAGACACATTAAGCTTCACCTCCACCTCTGGAGACAGAAGACACATTAAGCTTCATCTCCACCTCTGGAGACAGAAGACACACATTCATCTTGATGATGTTTGTTTGTTGTGCAGATGTTGAGGTTCTCTCACCATAGAACTTGGTCTGTGGCTGGTCCAGGGCCAGATGTGTCACCGTGCAGCCGTAGATGTCTCCCAGCTGTGGGGTGACCTCCAGGGTGGAGAACTGGTTGAAGGTTCCGTCTTTGTTGAAGAAGGGAACGTTGCTGCTGCTTCCTTCAGTGACGTTCTCCTCGTTCTTGGTCCAGGAGAACCTCACAGGAGCAGGATAGAAACCAGTCACATGACAGATGAGGGAGTTCTTCTGTCCTGGGTCCATGTGGTCTCTGGTGTAGATCATGTGACTGGAAGGAGCATCTGAACACAACACAGCTCTGATTCAAATGTTCTCACGTGATGAATCCTTACTTTGATCACTCTCAGGTTCTAATGTTCTAAAGGTTCTAAAGGTTCTAAAGGTTCTAAAGGTTCTAAATGTTCTAAAGGTTCTTCTGGTTACTTAAAGTAACAGGAGTCATTGTAACGTCTGCTTTGGTGTAAATGTTCTCAAACAACCGGATTCACCAGAAAACCAAATTAAATCTAGAAGCTCCTAAACTCTGTTCATTTGTTCAACATATGTAGTTCGTCAGTAAACAAACAAACAAACAAACTGTTTGTTTGTTGTTCAGATTGTTAGTAAATAAACTGAGAACAGTTTATTTTAAGAATCCTGTTGACGTTCTGTGAGAGTTTAGTTGTTGTTGTTTAGAGGAACTCTGGCTGTTTGTCCTTTAATCAACAATAAATATCTAAAATATAAGTTTGGTCCAAAGTGTAAATACAAAATAAAACATATATATATAAATATATTTATATATATTTATAAGTATGAAGTGTTTGTCTTTACCTTTCTCTGGTGGGAATTCCTTTAAGGCTTCACTTAATACCTTCAGGCTCTGTTTGCAGATCTCTTGACTAGCCACAGCTTGTTCATAAGTTCCCTCTCCGTAGGTAATGTGATCTGTGAAACTGGGCTGAGGATCGACTCCTTTCTTGTGTTTGAAGTCTGCGTACCAAACCTCTTCACCATCCAGACCATACATGTCCTCTCCATCAGAGTCTGAACAGCCACTAAGATAAATGTCCTCATGAAGAACTGAAGAGAAAACAAAGTTCAGCTGATGACTGTTTGTTTGTTTGTTTGTTTGTTTGTTTGTTTGTTGTTTAGTCTGTTAGTAAACAACGTATGTTAGTAAACAAACTGTTTGAACCATCAGAGTGAAACATGAAACTTACCGTCAGCTGAGACCCAGAGGACACCAGAGAGGACGAGGACCACCATCATCTTCATCATCTTCATCATCTTCATCAGCTCGCTGTAGACCTGAACCCGTCTGAGACTCTGAACCGGTCTGAGGAGGACTGACAGAAACTCCAGCAGCAGCTGAGCTCTTTCACACGACAGCCAATGAGAGAGCAGAGATGCTGTGATGTCATCAGTGTCCAGGTAGAGACTGCTGCTGCTCACATGAACTTTAATAATACTGTCTTCATGCAGGCTTTTCAAAATAAAGTCTTTAGGTTCAGAATAAAGGTTCATATTTTACTGGATGATTGTTTTTGATGAATGAAAACAGAAGATGAAGATCGATTAAAATATATTATTTATTATTTACAAAGTGTTGATTTAAAGATATTAACCTGCTGCCTCACAGCTTCCTGTTTGAAGAGTTTCACAATAAAAGCTTGCTTTCTATAACTGGTGATGAGCTGGTCTCTGGTCTCAGCTTCTTCTAGATCTCAGCTGAAGCTCTTTCCTTCATTAAAGACACGTTTTCTATTGATGACAGTAGAGTCCTTTAAATAAAACAGCTCACGAGCTCAAAGGACTGAAACAACTTTCATATTTCACATTTTCATTCATAACTTCACTTATGACGCGATGTGTTTAATGTGCTGCAGCCTTCCAGGAAACAAAAGGATGAAATGAAGATGAAAGAGTTTTTATGAACCTGATGATGAAAGCAGAAGAAACACGACACACTTTTATTCTTCTTCTGTGGTTTCAAGTGAAAACATTGAGTTTGATCAACAGCTTGAGTTCCAGTTCCCTCGTCCTCTGAAACCAGTGAAACCAGTGAAACCAGTGAAACCAGTCAGACCACACGATGCCTTCAGGCGTCTCCGTACAGACAGGAGTTCCCCTCTGAGGCTGGAACAGTCTCTTAGTATGAGGACGCAGCAGAAACTGGGGTTTCCTGCAGCACCTGAACGCAGCAGCGTCTGTGGAAATTCCCATTCTTTACTTTCACTTCTGAGTCAGCAGCCAATCAGAAAGAGAGCTGCTGTGAGTCATCAGTTACCAGGTGAAGCAGAGAGGAAAGCAGCTCAGAGGACGACAGATGAGACCAAGACCTGAACCCACTTCAGTCCAGACCGAGTGTCAGACCTCCGTCCCTCAGACTCAGTGAACCCTCCAGTTCACACGTTGTAATGTTTGGACAGTAGCTCAGTTACTGAGTATACAGTCACACCAGCTATATGACGTCCACTATGTTTCTAAAGTGTGTAACTTTGTACAATTTGGGAGAGAGTACACAAATAAAAACATCATACAGAGGGGGGGGGGGGGGGGGGGGGGGGTCCATGAGGCTCGCTCAGCTAGAGCAACGTTACCAGGTCAGACAGACTTTAGTCCACACAGTCTGATGGTTTCATGGATCTCACTCGTCTCAGAGTTGAATGAACACGTTTCTCTGAAGGTGAAGGAAAAAGTGATTCTCTCCATAATATAGACGTCGTTTACTATTCTATCCACTCCTGTATGGTGGGGGGGGGGGGGGGGGGGGGGGGGGGGGCTCAGGAAGCAGCCAGCGCCTCGTGAGCGCTTTGTTACTGTTAATAAAACACCAAACAGGAATTCATCTGGACGCCCTGTTTGGAAATCAAACCTTCCCAAGAATAATGTAGAACATTGCAGGTCAGTGTTAATTATGCTTCTTAATGTTTATGAAGCTCTGCTCAGAGAGGTTTTATCACTGGACTCTCCCAGAATACAGTGATGAGCTTCCAGAGCCTCACTCCGTCTCCAGCATGGAGCCTCCCATGCAGCAAAGCCGCCTTCTGCTTCATGTGATAAAGAAGAACACACTTCCACACAAACTCCCTCCACACATGAGAATTGGTGCATTGAATGAAATGTAGACGTCTAACCCGTCCTCATGTGACATTGAGAGGATAGCTTCTCGTTCCTTCACATGTGCTGCAGTGTGGGTCTGTTGGTCATGAGGCCTTTGGAGGATCTAGAGATAATTCTCTTATTTGAATCATTTTGGCACCGAGAAGTATTCTCAGTATCGGGTCATCGAGGTCTGTTGTATTTCTAATGTTATGTTCAGAATGGTTGTGTATCTGTAATATGTTTTCCTCAGGTGTTCAAAGTCTTTAGTTCTGTCAGGGAACAGAATGTTGTTCTACCTTTAGAGATCCAGGACTTAAATCTATGATCCATTTGGTCTGGACCCGGATCATCGGCACACCGTTATTATATATTTATATATATATATAAATATTTATATATATGTATAAATATAGTATTTGTAGTTTATGATCTAGTTTATATTCTCCTCTTATCACGTTCCAGAGGTTTAGATGGGATTTGATCCGTGGGGTTTTTATACCTGTGAGTATAATAGATTTATTTCGTTCATGACTTTCTTCAGTTTTGTCAACAGATTAGTCTTTTGTTCTCTTTCATGCTGTATCTCCACATCCTTTCATTCTTTATTAATAAGGTTTATTAAGGTTTAGTAGTCGTCATGGTTTCTGTTTCTTTTCATGTGCACAGAGATGATTCTCCTCTGACTGCTTTAAGGCGTCTCACACTATCGTTATCATTCTCTTAAAATTTAAATATTGTTATTTCCTTTCTCATTCTCTTAAACTGCTTAATGAGTTGTTTCAGATACTGTGTTTAGCCTCCACAGTGTTTTCCTACATTATCACTAATATGCACCGAGCAGCACAGAGCAGCATGATCAGAACATCAATACTTCAACATCACAGCATTCTGCTGAGATCTCTCTTCAGCACACAGACAGTCTATCCTCCAGTACGTACGTACGTACGTATGATGGGTAGAAGTCTCTCCACAGATCCAATATGAACAGTTCTGCCATTAGAACATTCATTAGAACATTCATTAGAACATTCATTAGAACATACATTAGAACATCCATTAGAACATTCATTAGAACATTCATTAGAACATTCATTAGAACATTCATTAGAACATCCATTAGAACATTCATTGGAACATTCATTAGAACATTCATTAGAACATACATTAGAACATCCATTAGAACATTCATTAGAACATTCATTAGAACATTCATTAGAACATTCATTAGAACATCCATTAGAACATTCATTAGAACATTCATTAGAACATTCATTAGAACATTCATTAGAACATTCATTAGAACATTCATTAGAACATTCATTAGAACATTCATTGTTCTATGCAGCGATGTCGTGGTGACATTTTGTGCTGAATCTAGTTTTGGGTTTAGACGGATGTTCTAATCTCCACATGATGATTCCTGAGGCTCCGATCATTAAATCAAAAGTCTTTCTGTAGAAACTAAAGTCACTCATAAAGGTTAGATAAAGTTATTGTAACACCATCTATTCTTCCAGAGACTATTATCTCCCCTCCTTGTCTGTTTCCATTGAAGTTAATTCAAATGATAAGATGAATAATATATAATTCTCTTAATGTTTCATGTTCTGACGGGGTGAGGAACATTTGCCTTCTTGACAGGATTTGACTTCTCTAGCTGGGTTTAGAATCCCTCACATTAAATGAAATGACCTTAAGACGCTCTTATTCAGAGTTTCAGACATCGCTCATCACAGATGGAACTTCTCCCAATATCCCTGATAACATGAAGTACACTGAGAACATCTCTCCCATGGAACACACAGAACAAAGAAGGTGAAGCAGCTTTGAACAGAACATCACCGACACGGTTCAGAACAGCTGTTTCTGGTGTAGAGGCTCGTTTCAGATGAGCCTTAGAGGACTTTATAGAGTCAAAGCCCTCAGAAGGGGTCAGAGGTGAGGCCCTACAGTGTGTCCACATGTTAGCCAAAATCCACACAAAGAAATACACATAATCCATGAATAACAAGCTAATTAACGAGTCCTGACTGCTTTAATGGTCGTGGTCAACGTAGAAGCGAGCGTTGTTGAGACTTCTTTTTTCTGCCGCGCTCTCCGGAGCACTTCTTCCTTCATCCGGTAACTCCTGAACTCGACCATCGATCGGGGCTTTGCCTGCGGCCCGCTGGGCTTTGGTGCCGGTGCTCGGTGGCCCGTTGTATTCTGAGGTCGAGCACGTTTTTCAGCAGGTTATCCAGGAAGCCAGCCATGTCAGTTAAATTCTCCCTCCTGGTCCATCAGCCTGGCTTCTAGATTAGCTCGGCGCTGCATTAGCTGTTTAATCAGTCTCAGCTTCCTCTATTCTCCGCTCTGTCTCGTCCGGTCTGTCGTTGGCTCTCTTCAGTTCGTGTTGAACTCGGTTTATCTTCTCTGAAGTTCATTGAGATGCTTCACGGGCCCGGAGGCCTCGTCTGTCTTGTCCCAGTTCAGGATCGTATTCAGTCGTGTTTGTTGTCGTCCTTCTTCTACTAATAGCCTCTTTCTCCATTATAAACACAAGTTGCACTGGTATCAGTAAATCTACCGTTTTCTGGGGTTATATCACCAAACCGTGCTGGAGAATGAAGCGTCCTGGACGGTTTGAAGCTTCACTGGATGTTGTTGTTTATCTGCTGACGAGTTCTTTATGAGCTGAAACTAAATCTGATCAAACGGATAATAAAGTGATTTAATGGATCTGTGGTGACGTTCTTCCTCTGTGACGATGAACACGAAGAGAACGTCACAGAGGAAGAAACATCCGGGTGACGAAGAAGAGACGTCCATGATCGTTTGACCCTTCTTCATCTTCCTCTTCATCTTCATCTTCATCTTCCTCTTCATCTTCATCTTCCTCTTCATCTTCCTCTTCCTCTTCATCTTCATCTTCATCTTCCTCTTCCTCTTCCTCTTCATCTTCCTCTTCCTCTTCATCTTCCTCTTCATCTTCCTCTTCCTCTTATGTCACATTTCAATCACTCATTCTCTCCTGTGTGGAGTATTAAAGTATGAGTAGTATTAATCCTGTGAGGGATGTTTAAAGCGCTCCTCGCGTTGACATGATGTGTTTCAACATGTTTCTGGTCGAAGGTTTAAACTGAAGGAGTCACTGAATGTTGATCACTGAGAGAGAAACCAGAGAATGAAGACATCACCATGAAGTAATGAAGATCAGAGAGGAGATGATGCTGAAGAGTTTCTGAGCCTTGAAGGAGGAACGGGTCAACAAGAAGGCCGACTGAAGTCTGAAGGGTTCGGCCAATCACTGAGCTGATCTTTGACCTGCAGAAGATCCTCAGACCTCCTCCTGGTCATGAGGCAGCCATTCCGTCTGTCCTGAGGCCTGAACGGACTCATGCTTCATGGATTTATATGTTTGTTTTACTGTCGATGGTCTAATTCAGTTTGCATTAGTTTTGGCTTCTGTTAAGAATATTAAATACTTTTGATTTGAATCTGAACCATTTGATTCTGGTGCTGCTGGCTGATGGAACAGAGCG
>NC_136550.1:92500-172500 GCF_910591455.1 Pholis gunnellus | reverse complement strand
GTGTAGACGTGTACAGGTGTGTAGACGTGTACAGGTGTGTAGACGTGTACAGGTGTGTAGACTCGTACAGGTGTGTAGACTCGTACAGGTGTGTAGACTTGTGATCAGTCTGCGTTCAGCTGCAGACAGGTGAGCTGTAGAGGAGGACTCACTCTGGTCATGAAGTCTCGTTCTCCTCTGCTGAACCTCTTCATCTCTGAAACAAACATGAACTTGGTCAGCATGGCGCCGCTCTGCAGGTGTGTACCAGGTGAGTACAGCGACTCTACGTCAGCACCTTGTGATCTCTGGTTGTTTTGTTTCCTGCAGGTGAGCGAGAGCTGACGACACACAACGTCACTGCTGCACACACACACCAGGAAGTGGAGGAGAGGGTCATCAGAGTCACACACCTGAGAGACAAAACACAGGTAAACACACACACACACACACACACACACACACACACACACACACACACACACACACACACACACACACACACACACACACACACACACACACACACACACACACACACACACACACACACACACACACACACACACACACACACACACACAGCTGCTGTGATGTCACTGACCAGGCTCCGCCCCCGGGGGTAGACTCTGACGTGACCTCTGACCCTTAGCGCTCTCTGAAGCCCCTCCCACTGAGAATCAGCCAATCCCAGCAGAGGACGAACCAGAGCACCTGAGAGCCACAGGTGAGCCTCACCGGTGCCGTCATCGATCACAATCCTGACCAAACAAACAAGTACACACAAGTACACACAAGTACATCAACGTGCTGCTTACAGAGTAGAAGTACACAGAAATACACACACATGAGCAGAAGAAGAAGAAGAAGAAGTCTTACTTTGCTTTGGACTGAAAGACGGACGAAGACGATCGACACTGAGAACTGGAACAAGTCTAAGAAACAGAGACGTCAACGATGAACTGATGAAGACATGAAGAAGAGTAAAGTGTCCTCTAGTGGAGACAAGTTCATAACAAACACATGAAGAAGAGTAAAGTGTCCTCTAGTGGAGACAAGTTCATAACAAACACATGAAGAAGAGTAAAGTGTCCTCTAGTGGAGACAAGTTCATAACAAACACATGAAGAAGAGTAAAGTGTCCTCTACTGGAGACAAGTTCATAACAAACACATGAAGAAGAGTAAAGTGTCCTCTACTGGAGACAAGTTCATAACAAACACATGAAGAAGAGTAAAGTGTCCTCTACTGGAGACAAGTTCATAACAAACACATGAAGAAGAGTAAAGTGTCCTCTACTGGAGACAAGTTCATAACAAACACATGAAGAAGAGTAAAGTGTCCTCTACTGGAGACAAGTTCATAACAAACACATGAAGAAGAGTAAAGTGTCCTCTACTGGAGACAAGTTCATAACAAACACATGAAGAAGAGTAAAGTGTCCTCTACTGGAGACAAGTTCATAACAAACACATGAAGAAGAGTAAAGTGTCCTCTAGTGGAGACAAGTTCATAACAAACACATGAAGAAGAGTAAAGTGTCCTCTACTGGAGACAAGTTCATAACAAAGACATGAAGAAGAGTAAAGTGTCCTCTACTGGAGACAAGTTCATAACAAACACATGAAGAAGAGTAAAGTGTCCTCTACTGGAGACAAGTTCATAACAAAGACATGAAGAAGAGTAAAGTGTCCTCTAGTGGAGACAAGTTCATAACAAACACATGAAGAAGAGTAAAGTGTCCTCTACTGGAGACAAGTTCATAACAAACACATGAAGAAGAGTAAAGTGTCCTCTACTGGAGACAAGTTCATAACAAACACATGAAGAAGAGTAAAGTGTCCTCTACTGGAGACAAGTTCATAACAAACACATGAAGAAGAGTAAAGTGTCCTCTACTGGAGACAAGTTCATAACAAACACATGAAGAAGAGTAAAGTGTCCTCTACTGGAGACAAGTTCATAACAAACACATGAAGAAGAGTAAAGTGTCCTCTACTGGAGACAAGTTCATAACAAACACATGAAGAAGAGTAAAGTGTCCTCTAGTGGAGACAAGTTCATAACAAAGACATGAAGAAGAGTAAAGTGTCCTCTAGTGGAGACAAGTTCAAAACAAACACATGAAGAAGAGTAAAGTGTCCTCTACTGGAGACAAGTTCATAACAAACACATGAAGAAGAGTAAAGTGTCCTCTACTGGAGACAAGTTCATAACAAACACATGAAGAAGAGTAAAGTGTCCTCTACTGGAGACAAGTTCATAACAAACACATGAAGAAGAGTAAAGTGTCCTCTACTGGAGACAAGTTCATAACAAACACATGAAGAAGAGTAAAGTGTCCTCTACTGGAGACAAGTTCATAACAAACACATGAAGAAGAGTAAAGTGTCCTCTACTGGAGACAAGTTCATAACAAACACATGAAGAAGAGTAAAGTGTCCTCTAGTGGAGACAAGTTCATAACAAACACATGAAGAAGAGTAAAGTGTCCTCTAGTGGAGACAAGTTCATAACAAAGACATGAAGAAGAGTAAAGTGTCCTCTAGTGGAGACAAGTTCATAACAAACACATGAAGAAGAGTAAAGTGTCCTCTAGTGGAGACAAGTTCATAACAAACACATGAAGAAGAGTAAAGTGTCCTCTAGTGGAGACAAGTTCATAACAAACACATGAAGAAGAGTAAAGTGTCCTCTAGTGGAGACAAGTTCATAACAAAGACATGAAGAAGAGTAAAGTGTCCTCTAGTGGAGACAATTTCATAACAAACACATGAAGAAGAGTAAAGTGTCCTCTAGTGGAGACAAGTTCATAACAAACACATGAAGAAGAGTAAAGTGTCCTCTAGTGGAGACAAGTTCATAACAAAGACATGAAGAAGAGTAAAGTGTCCTCTAGTGGAGACAAGTTCATAACAAACACATGAAGAAGAGTAAAGTGTCCTCTAGTGGAGACAAGTTCATAACAAACACATGAAGAAGAGTAAAGTGTCCTCTACTGGAGACAAGTTCATAACAAACACATGAAGAAGAGTAAAGTGTCCTCTACTGGAGACAAGTTCATAACAAAGACATGAAGAAGAGTAAAGTGTCCTCTAGTGGAGACAAGTTCATAACAAACACATGAAGAAGAGTAAAGTGTCCTCTAGTGGAGACAAGTTCATAACAAACACATGAAGAAGAGTAAAGTGTCCTCTAGTGGAGACAAGTTCATAACAAAGACATGAAGAAGAGTAAAGTGTCCTCTACTGGAGACAAGTTCATAACAAAGACATGAAGAAGAGTAAAGTGTCCTCTAGTGGAGACAAGTTCATAACAAACACATGAAGAAGAGTAAAGTGTCCTCTAGTGGAGACAAGTTCATAACAAACACATGAAGAAGAGTAAAGTACAATAAAAGTAAAATAAAAAGTTATGTAGTAAAGAACCCAGTAGAACCCGATAGAACCCAGTAGAGTGGAGCACCTGTATGAAGACAGTAGAACCCAATAGAACCCAGTAGAACCCAATAGAACCCAGTAGAGTGGAGCACCTGTATGAAGACAGTAGAACCCAATAGAACCCAGTAGAACCCAATAGAACCCAGTAGAGTGGAGCACCTGTATGAACCCAGTAGAACCCAATAGAACCCAGTAGAGTGGAGCACCTGTATGAACCCAGTAGAACCCAATAGAACCCAATAGAACCCAGTAGAGTAGAGCACCTGTATGAAGACACTCCCACACAGCGAGCAGCTCCACTGCAGCTGCAGGAACAGGAAACACACCACATGACCTCTGACCTGACCCACAATGCACCTCTGCTCTCTGCTCACTGCCCACACACCCAGATGCATCATGGGAGCAGGAGGAGGCCGGGCGGAGCTGAAAGGAAACAGATCAATACGACCCGATCAGTAAACGATGACGTAACGATATAAATACGTCATTGATCCAGTGAGGTTACCTCAGATCTCCAACAGAGACCACAGCTATAGAGCTGACAGGAAGAGAGCTGCAGTACACACCTCCTGACCTGAGAGACAGACAGGTAGAGAGTGAGACAGGCAGACAGACAGGTAGAAAGAGACAGACAGGTAGAGAGAGAGACAGACAGACAGGTAGAGAGTGAGACAGACTTCACTGCGTCACAGCTTCCTCTCTCAGGCCACTTTAAACACAGGTCACTTCAGTGTTCGTTACCTCGACACTCTACGCTGGAAACCAGAGAGCAGCAGTGTGTTGCCAGGCAACAGGCCAGGTGGGTAGGGGGCGTGGCTCAAGTCCAGGTACACCTGAAGACTCCGCCCAGTTTGGTCACACACTGTGAGGCGCACACCAGCACACACACCTGCACCTGAGTCACTGGTCCTGTCGTTGAGACTGATCCTGTCACACACCTGAGCCTGAAAACACACCAACTCTGACCTGCACACACATCAACAGACAGGTGAGGGTGAGACAGGTGAGGGTGAGACAGGTGAGGGTCAGACAGGTGAGGGTCAGACAGGTGAGAGTGAGACAGGTGAGGGTCAGACAGGTGAGGGTCAGACAGGTGAGAGTGAGACAGGTGAGGGTCAGACAGGTGAGAGTCAGACAGGTGAGGGTCAGACAGGTGAGAGTGAGACAGGTAAGGGTAAGACAGGTGAGTGTGAGACAGGTGAGGGTCAGACAGGTGAGGGTGAGACAGGTGAGGGTGAGACAGGTTAGGGTGAGACAGGTTAGGGTGAGACAGGTGAGGGTCAGACAGGTGAGAGTGAGACAGGTGAGGGTAAGACAGGTGAGGGTGAGACAGGTGAGAGTCAGACAGGTGAGGGTCAGACAGGTGAGGGTCAGACAGGTGAGGGTGAGACAGGTGAGGGTCAGACACACCTGAGACCATAACAATCAATCAATCAGAGATCAGTCTACCTGCAGTCCAAGACATCAGAGACGGACAGGTGTGTGGGCGAGAGAGCCTGTCCACAGAGAGAGAGAGATTTATTTCTTGTTTGTGTGATCAGTCACACACTGTGTGTCTCACCTGCAGCAGGGGGCGTGTCACAGTGTGGAGCCTCCAATCAGATTGGACCTGAAGGGTGGAGTCTGTGTGGAGCTCCACCCCCTTCCTCCCAGAAACACCACAGCCAATCAAAACACTGGGATCCTGACGGACAGACACACACCGGCCAATGGCCTTGATCATCATCATCATCATCAATCACACAGCGATGACATCATCTCCACCTGTCTGATCATCTGACAGGTGATGTCATCATGTCATAGATGATGAGAAACCCTCACTGATATAAATAATAGAAACACCTGTCCTCTCTGACAGTTACAACTCAACCCGGAGCCCCGCCTCCCGGTGACCTCATCACAGGTGTGCTCACCTGTGTGTTTGGAGCGGTGAGTCTGTAGAGACCTCCGGGCTGGAGCAGAGGGAACCAGCGAGCGGACCCACCTGAGAGCACCAGGACCAGCTGCAGACAGACAGACAGGTGACACGCTGAACACAGGTGCATTATGGGATGTTTCAGGTGAAGAAGTGTCTCACCTTGTCCCCGCTGTCTGTCTCCATCTCTCTGTCTGTCATTGGTTCGTTCTTTGGGTCCCGCCCCCAGCTGACCACTGGACCAATCACAGCGGCTCTGACTGAGAAGCACAGCGTGAGCCCCGCCTGCTTTGGCCCCGCCAAGTTCCTCCAGGCCACGCCCTCTTTCTGCTCCACCCTGATCACCATAGAGACGCCGGGTCTGGAGCCGCCGCCCACTGGGCCGGTAGTCACGGTAACGGAGGAGGAGGAGGAGGCTTCTCTTCTTCTCTTCTTCTCTGCAGTCGCTGCTCCCTCCGTCTCTTCTTCTTCTTCTACTGAATGTTTCCTCCCCGTGACATCACCTCTTGACTCCTCCCCCTTCTGGCTCAGGTGTGTAACCATGGCAACAGATGGACTCAGGATGTGAAGGTGGTCCAAAGAGAACTGGAGGTAGACCCTACACACACACACACACACACACACACACACACACACACACACACACAGGTACATATATACAGTATACATATACATACCTGCAGTGTGTGTGTGTGTGTGTGTGTGTGTACCTGTAGTGTGTGTGTGTGATGTACTGGTCCTGGTCCAGGTGTTGGTAGGAGGGGAAATCTGATTGGAGGAATCTCTCCGTTACCATGGTGAACTGCTGGACACACACCAGACAGCCTGCAGCACACACACACACACACACACACACACACACACACACACACACACACTTATTTAACCTGAAGTCTTCATAATGTAAGGTGACCTGTGTGTGTGTGTGTGTGTGTGTGTGTGTGTGTGTGTGTGTGTGTGTGTGTACCTATACCTATCCAGGCTGTGTTGAAGGCTGACCTCTGACCTCCCTCCTCTTCCTCTCTGGTTTCCGTGACGACACAGGCCACGCCCCCCGTCCCGTCTCTGAGCTGCAGAGTCTGATGATCAGACGTCTCTGACGGGAGCTCCAGCACCCCGACCACCAGCAGGGGGCGCCGCCCGGGTCTGTCCCCGGTCTGAGTCCTGAAGGACCAAGCCAGCGCTGAGTTGATCTGAGACCTCGTCAGACCTGATCCACCAGAGGACAGCAGAGACCTCAGAGACACTGAAGACCAGGACTCAGGCTGCAGAGACCGGCTGAGCTCTGAGACACTGATGGACTGATGCACTGTGGGGTTAGTGCTGTACTGTGGAGACACATAGAGACATAGAGGACACTGTGAGACATGGAGACACTGTGGGGTTAGTGCTGTACTGTGGAGACACATAGAGACACAGAGGACACTGTGAGACATGGAGACACTGTGGGGTTAGTGCTGTACTGTAGAGGGACATAGAGGACACTATCTACCTGTGAAAGAGGACAGGTGTGAGGCTCATCCAACATCTCTGAGTAGATATCCCTCCTTCCTCCTCCTCCTCCTCCTCCTCCTCCTCCTCGTCTCCACACACACTCCATCAGCTTCCAGGACAACACACACACACACTGCTGCTTCAACACAGTGGGGACCAGACTGGAGGACAGACAGTCAGTTAATGACCCCTCATTAACCTGTACAGGTGTGTCTTCTAGCTGCCTCCTCACCTGTGAGTGAGCTGTGAGCTCAGGTGACAGGTCCACAGGTACTCGGACACGCCCATGTTTCTCTCCAGCAGTAACCGTGGTAACACTCCATCACCTGGGCAGCTGGAGTCAGGTGATGGTGATGATGAAGATGACCCCCCCACCCTGCTGAAGGTGGTGACCCTGAGGCTGGAGCGGAGGCAGGTGCAAAGCATGCTGGGAGGAAAGTCGGGACAGGGCCGGTACAGGAAGTGGACATGATGGAGCTGCAGAGGAGATATTAAAAAAAGACTCACACCTGTACTGAGACTCTCACCTGTACTGAGACTCTCACCTGTACTGAGACTCTCACCTGTACTGAGACTCACACCTGTAAAGAGACTCACACCTGTACTGAGACTCACACCTGTACTGACTCACATGTGGAGAATTTAAGAATTAAAAGCATTATTTAGTAGAATTTATAGCACCCCTAGTGGTGAATAAAATTGTCACAATGATGAGAATGTAAATTATGTTAAGAGTCACAATATATTTACTTATGGAATGTAATATAGGTTTACAGGATGTTTACTTATAGAAGATATTATATGTTTGCAATAAGTTTACTTGTAGGAGTCTTTTAACATAATCATTGGAAGTGTTGAACCAAAGTAGTCACATAGTTAGGGGGTTCTGAGCCATGAGGAAGAGAGATCAAAGGGGACACAGAGGTGCTGGACAAATGGCCAAGGAAGGAGGAGGAGAACCGGAGACAACTGAAGGGAAGCAGACGGCCATAAAACAGAGAGCACTCCTGGGTAAACACCATGCGGCCGCAGGACAGAGGGCAGGTCAGAGGTGATGTCAGAGGTGATGTCACAAGGGGTCCAGCCATTGAGATGAGCAGTGGATCGATGAAGGAGGCGTCAGAGCGATTGGAAGCCAATCACTGACCCCAGAAGACGGCCTTTGTGTTTTACGACAGATTTCGGACACTTTACGACCATCAAAGGACATAAAAGGACTGTTTGCAAGGACGTGCGCCGGGCCATGTTAGTTCGCTTTGCAGGATCCGACTTGGTCGGGCCTGTGAGTGGAGTTGCACGTGGTCTCTGCTCTCGAGATGCATACTATCGATAGTGTATTATAGATTATAATTGTCATCATCAGTTTACAGTCGTCATTGTTTAATTAAATACTGTTTTGAATTTGGACCGGATCGAGTTACTTTATGATGCGCCTGCGCAGAAAGAAGTAAACACAGCAGCGGCCTTGCGCTTCCTCCACCAGTTTCAGCCTCAACACACACCAGTACTGAGACTCACATCTGTAAAGAGACTCACACCTGTACTGAGACTCACACCTGTACTGACTCACACCAGTACTGAGACTCACACCTGTACTGGGACTCACACCTGTACTGGGACTCACACCTGTACTGAGACTCTCACCTGTACTGAGACTCACACCTGTGCTGAGACTCACACCTGTACTGTGACTCTCACCTGTACTGAGACTCTCACCTGTACTGAGACTCTCACCTGTACTGAGACTCTCACCTGTACTGAGACTCTCACCTGTACCGAGACTCACACCTGTACCGAGACTCACACCTGTACCGTGACTCTCACCTGTACTGAGACTCTCACCTGTACTGAGACTCTCACCTGTACTGAGACTCTCACCTGTACTGAGACTCACACCTGTGCTGAGACTCACATCTGTACTGAGACTCACACCTGTACTGGGACTCACACCAGTACTGAGACTCACACCTGTAAAGAGACTCTCACCTGTGCTGAGACTCACATCTGTACTGGGACTCACACCAGTACTGAGACTCACACCTGTACTGGGACTCACACCTGTAAAGAGACTCACACCTGTGCTGAGACTCACATCTGTACTGAGACTCACACCTGTACTGAGACTCACACCTGTACTGAGACTCACCTCCACAGAGTCTCCTGCTCTCAGTTTTCTCATCAGTGTCGGCTGATAGGCCAGGCACAGCCCCACCTTCCTGTCAATCACGTACAGTCCGGCCCCCTCACTCACCACCTTAGTCACCGTGCCCTATTAGAAAAGAGGGGCGGGGCTTACCAGACAAGTCACATTAACAGGTAACATTCTTGCAGCCAATCAGTGTTCTCTGTATTTTACCTGGTAACTGATGACCCGGGACTTTTTCATCCTGAAACCTGATTGGTTGACGCCTCTCTCAGGCTCCACCTCCTGACAATCCTCATCATCAACGTGTGACATCATCGGTGGTGGGGGCGTGTCCATCGGTGTGTCAGTGTGTGTGTCGGCTACAGGAGTGTGTGTGTAGTTTGTGTGTATTTCAGACTGGTCGGTCACACACAGGATGTTGCTTCCTCTCCAGCCTCGTAGGACACACACACGCAACGCCGTCACACACACACACTGACCAACGTACACACACTGAGTCCACCACAGCCTGCTTCTGTCCTGCAGACAGACAGACAGGTAGACAGACTTGTTCACATTAACTGAGTCATAGTTCCGAGGGAAACCTCAGAGATCAGCAGGTGTTCAGGTGTACAATGAATATGATCAGTGATTATTGATCAGTATGTGTTTATTTGGATGTAACTGCACAGGAAGTGACATCACACACCTTGACGAGGACACGGACAGTGTGAGACTCGTCTGTCAGCCAGAAGCAGAAGAAGGCTGTTCCTGCCACGACCAGCTGAGGGCACACAGAACCCACCAGACCAAAGACTGAGACACGCTGTCCACGAGTCCTGAGAGACAGACGGGCAGAGAGAGAGAGAGAGAGAGAGAGAGAGAGAGAGGTAGAGAGAGAGAGAGAGAGAGACACACAGGTAGAGAGAGACAGACGGGCAGAGAGTGAGAGAGACAGAGAGAGAGAGAGAGAGACACACACACACACACACACACAGGTAGAGAGAGAGAGAGACAGACACACACACACACACAGGTAGAGAGAGCGAGCGAGAGAGAGAGAGAGAGAGAGAGAGAGAGAGAGAGAGAGAGAGAGAGAGAGAGAGAGAGAGAGAGAGCGAGAGAGGCAGTGACAGTATCTCTGTGATGCTACGTTCCTTCAGAGCTCATGAATGATGTCACACCTCAGAGACAGGTAACAGGTAACAGGTGACTCACCTGTTGTCCAGTAAACCAGCAGCCTCTCTGACTCCAACTGCTCTACTAAGCCCCGCCCCTCCTCTAGGGCTAGGAGCCAATCCCTGCTCAGGACCGGGACACAACAAGACAGGAGAACCAATCAGCTCCAAGTAGCCTCCGGCCTGGTCCTGGTCCTGCCCCGGGGCATTGTGGGGGATGTAGTTCCAGTGAGGGAGGAAGACAGGACGGTTCAGCCACAGAGGGGAGGGAGACAGGCACTGGGGAGAGAGATAGACACCTGAAGGCACCACGTCCTACTGACTCACCTCACACCTGAACGCATCACGTCCCACAGACTCACCTCACACTGAAGGCATCACGTCCTACAGACTCACCTCACACCTGAACGCACCACGTCCTACTGACTCACCTCACACCTGAACGCATCACGTCCCACTGACTCACCTCACACCTGAACGCATCACGTCCTACAGACTCACCTCACACCTGAACGCATCACGTCCTACAGACTCACCTCACACCTGAACGCACCACGTCCTACTGACTCACCTCACACCTGAACGCATCACGTCCTACAGACTCACCTCACACCTGAACGCATCACGTCCTACTGACTCACCTCACACCTGAACGCATCACGTCCCACAGACTCACCTCACACCTGAACGCATCACGTCCTACTGACTCACCTCACACCTGAACGCACCACGTCCTACTGACTCACCTCACACCTGAACGCATCACGTCCTACTGACTCACCTCACACCTGAACGTACCACGTCCTACAGACTCACCTCACACCTGAACGCATCACGTCCTACTGACTCACCTCACACCTGAACGCACCACGTCCTACTGACTCACCTCACACTAGAACGCACCACGTCCTACTGACTCACCTCACACCTGAACGCATCACGTCCTACTGACTCACCTCACACCTGAACGCATCACGTCCTACTGACTCACCTCACACCTGAACGCACCACGTCCTACAGACTCACCTCACACCTGAACGCATCACGTCCTACTGACTCACCTCACACCTGAACGCATCACGTCCTACTGACTCACCTCACACCTGAACGCATCACGTCCTACAGACTCACAGCACACCTGAACGCATCACGTCCTACAGACTCACCTCACACCTGAACGCATCACGTCCTACAGACTCACCGCACACCTGAACGCATCACGTCCTACTGACTCACCTCACACCTGAACGCATCACGTCCTACTGACTCACCTCACACCTGAACGCATCACGTCCTACTGACTCACCTCACACCTGACGCTTCCGCTGGCGTCCGTCAGCCTCCACTCTCCGGCCCCTCCCTCTCTCAGACAGCCAATCAGCAGCAGGTTGACCCTCGGTAGAGCCAGGTGACCCGGCAGAGAAAGCTCCGCCTCCTTTGCCCACGCTCGCTGCTGATTGGTGCTCCAGGACGTGTTGCTGACACAGGCCAGGTGCTGCTGGGAGAGCAGCTCAGAGACGGACACTAGTCTGGAGGCGGAGTCAGGAATAATAATAATAAAGTTATGAATGATAATAACCATAATAATGCTGATGCTCTCTGGTCTCACCTGTAGCTCACAGGTAACAGGTGTGTCACACACATGTTCTCTTGGATCTTCTTCACCACACACACACTCAGCTGATCGACACACACACCTGAAACACACAAAGAGACGAGCGTGATGACGTTAAAGCCAGTCTCGCAGCTCATTGGCTGACTGACCTGTCAGTACTCACCAACAGGTAGAGGGGCGTGTCCAGAGAGCTCAGGCTCCAGGTGTTGTGAGACGAAGCTGAACACCTGCTTTAACCAGACAGTCTCCTGAAGGAGGACATTAAGGACATTAAAGACATTTAAAGACATTAATCTCTCTAATAACGTCTTTATTAAGGCTCACATGAGAGCAGCAGACATTAACTGTAGAACAGTCTTTGTTCTTCTTCTGTCTTCACTCTGTCGCTGCTCACTAGACAAACTTTATTAAATATTTATATTTATAAAGGTACTTACAGCCTCCCCGCTGGGTTGGAACTGATCCAGGAACAGCTGCAGGGAGTCCATCTGTACCGTGACGTCACTGACGGCTGATCTCAGTATCGATAACTTGTTGAACATCAAAGCGTTCAGAGAGCCACGCGGTAAACAAACACGTCACTCTTCAGAGAGCCACGCGGTAAACAAACACGCAGCGATCTCGCGGGAAAAAGCCCTCATACTCTAACCCTCAACTTCCTGTTGAACTACGGTGCCCGCAGAGGCTCAGAGCACACGGAGAGTTTGGTCCGCGTTTTATAAATGTACTATCAACAGACCATAATATCTCTGTTTTATATAATTACATAATTACATTTTATGAAATGTTATAATTTTTCAGATCACTAAATCACTAAATAAAAACAATCACACAACTGGACCTTCAAGAATATTTAATTTAAATATATTCATATTATAATACCAACATAATAAATATGATAATAAATATGATAATTAAGATAACCACAATAAATAATAATAATGATAAACATAATAAAATATAATAATGGTAAACATAATACATTATAATAAAATATGATAATAATGATAAACATAATAAACATAATAAATAAATTATAAATATATGGGTTTATGTCTGGTGATGTACATCATGATAATAATGATAATAATAATAAACATAATAAATATAAGAGTCTGGTGAAGTACATAATAAACACAAACTCTGACCAACATGGAATGTAAATGTGACATAGATTATAAAATCATATTCTAGTGTTATAACAGTTAGATAATAAAATCATATTCTAGTGTTATAACTGTTAGATAATAAAATCATATTCTAGTGTTATAACTGTTAGATAATAAAATCATATTCTAGTATTATAACAGTTAGATAACAAAATCATATTTTAGACTTATAATATTTTAGTTATCTACAGTCACAAACAACCTCCATCCTCGTCTCTCTGCCGCTGTGTGTGGCCCCTCCCCCTTCTCTTCCTCGATTGGCTGGTTGATTTGACAAACATCCATTCTGACCAATCGGACGCAGAAGCACAAACTAGCTCCACCCAGCTTTACGTGTGAGTTCCCGCCCTCCTGGCGTTGTTGGGCAGGCGGAGCCGTGTAGCAACGAGTTTTGACCTGCGGCACCGTGATCCAATCACAGACGAGTACTCAATCGAGCTCCGCCCAGGTTGGCCCGGCCGTGTTCCCGCCCTCTGGATAGGAATGACCAACGGGGGCGTTACCGGGGGGCGTGGCAGAGCTCGAGCTCGAACCATTTAAAAAAAGACCCGACGTCTCCAGTCGCTGCTTCAGCCCCCAAACAACAACAAGAACCGACCCACAGTCTGCTTCAGCCACAACAACAAAACACAGAAAACCGATCCAGAGTCTGCTTCAGCTTGCAGCCGGCCGTCCACACAGTGAGTACAGCTGACTGGGGTCTCATATATCACGTTTATCACAATGAGCGGCCTCTGACTTATTCTGCAGAATCCTGTCATAAAAAGCTCCGTGAAGAAAGATGCACAAACAGGAATAAAATGGCCGCTGCTCGGGTCAGAACGTGTCGGGTCGTGATAAGTGTTCTTATGTCTGAACCTGTCTGTTGGTCTCTGTGGACTGTTCGTTACGTCTCGTTGTAACCACGAAACGCCCATTAAAGAGTGTGACTGCAGGACATAGCCGGGTCCCGTCGACGCAACGCTGACCTCTCCAGAGCATAGATGGGCCCTACGTTGTAAATGCGTAGCTGAGCGTTCTGAGCAGATTTACGTTGCAAACACACACGCGTGTCTCTGTGTTTGAACGGTGATATATATAACTATATTATAAATAGATATAACTAGTCTGTTATTGTGGGTTATAACCGGCGTGTGATTTTAAACATGGGTTGTTTTTCTCCGCCTGCTAGCTAACGTTAGCATGCTGCTAGCGGAGGGGGATGGGCCGGCTAGCTCCACTGAAGGGCGGGAAAGCAAATGGTGGCTCATTGTTCTGTCGGAGCTAGCCTGTTAGCACGGCTATGCTAACTGCAGCAATAGTCATTGTTCTGTGGGAGCTAGCTTGTTAGCACTGCTAAGCTAACTGCACCAGTAGTCATTGTTCTGTGGGAGCTAGCTCGTTAGCACTGCTAAGCTAACTGCACCAGTAGTCCTCGTTCTAGTCGGAGCTAGCCTGTTAGCATGGCTAAGCTAACTGCAGCAGTCAATGGACGTCCATAGAAGACGCGCTAGCTTTAGTCTTCGTTCGTCTCTACGGCTCATAGACCCCCATTCACAGGCAGAGCGGAGGGACCGGGCGGGGGGACGTGGAGGCACCGTCCCGGACCAGAAGAGGGCTCGGTGTAGCTCTCTCTGGTTCGTGGGCCTCCTCGATCCTCGGATGATAAAATGGACCCCACTTTGTTCTTTGTTGTTCACGATCAGCGCGTGAGACCAGCCGTTATTTAACGGACATTTAACGGAGACTTCCTATTGGACGACGGACAGAGTTGATGTGATCTTTAAACATGATTATTAATAAAAGTTATTTAAACATTATGACTCAAACCATGTAGGTTAAAGGGTCATTCCACACAGATGGTTTACATGTTTTAAATCAAACTAATTATTGATTATTGATCTATTTGTTGTTATTCATCTTTTAATATGTTTAGTTCAAATGTGAAACACAATGATCTATTGTTATATCAACATAGTGTATCGATAATCATTACATTACAACAATCCTCTTAATGATCTGTCTCTATTTTAACATTTCATGGATGAAATGATTAATTTATTAACTGATTAATATGATCAGCAGGTTGACCTGTTGACTGACACAATGATTAACCCGTAACATGGTTAACTGTTATTAATGAGTTAGATTGATGATGTGATGAATAAAATATACTATTACTGTAAATCCATCAGAACGGCACCACTGTTTTGTCTTAATGTCCTCTTGTCTCCGTCCACCAGGACGCCAGGATGATGCGTAAAGACGTCAACAAGCCGAAGGGGAAGACGTCGGCGTACGCCTTCTTCGTCCAGACGTGTAGAGAAGAACACCGCAAGAAGCACCCGGAGCAGTCCGTCAACTTCGCCGAGTTCTCCAAGAAGTGCTCCGAGAGGTGGAAGGTGAGACGGGGGACAGTAGATATCAACATATAATCATGTGTTCATGTCAGTAGATATTAATGTGTTCATGTGTGTATATATTCATGTGTTCATGTCAGTAGATATTCATGTGTTCATGTGTGTATATATTCATGTGTTCATGTGGTTTCAGGGTCTCACTGCTGGAGATAAGAAGTGTTTCGAGGACATGGCGAAGGCCGATAAGGTTCGTTACAACAACGACATGAGAGACTACATCCCACCCAAAGGCTTCGGGAAGAGGGGCCGCAAGAAGAAAGACCCCAACGCCCCCAAGAGACCCCCGTACGTGTTCAGACCTCCAGACCAAGCCTCCGTGCTGCTCCCGGTCTACCCGTCTAACCCTCAGTCTGTGTGTTGCAGGTCTGCGTTCTTTGTGTTCTGCAGCGAGTACCGGCCCAGCGTGAAGCAGCAGTACCCGGGTCTGTCTATAGGAGACTGTGCCAAGAGGCTGGGGGAGCTGTGGGGCAAACAGACCCAGACCGACAAGGTCCCCTTTGAGGAGAAGGCCCAGAAACTACGGGAGAAATACGACCGGGTGAGTGGCTCTGAGGGGCAGAGAGGGGGAGGGGGGAGTGGCCCTGAGGGGGGAGGGAGACGGGTAGAGAGTAGTGGATGTGTCCTCTCAGCTTTAACATCATTTTCATTATTAGAGACTGTAAACATCACGCGTTACCGTTTGTCGTGACTGCTTGTGTTATTACTGTGTTATTACTGTGTTATGACTGTTATCACAGTGAAGAGCCTCTGAAGCTAACTACCCGTCTGTCCTACAGGACATGGTGGCGTACCGCGGCGGTGGAACAACTTACGCCAGGAACCCCGGATCTTCAGCTCAGGGAGGAGGACAGGAAGAGGAGGATGACGAGGGAGAGGATGATGATGATGATGACGATGACGAGTAGAGGAAGAGCTGCAGCTGAATGAGAGAGGTGTGTGTGTGTGTGTGTGTGTGTGTGTGTGTGTGTGTGTGTGTGTGTGTGTGTGTGTGTGTGTGTGTGTGTGTGTGTGTGTGTGTGTGTGTGTGTGTGTGTGTGTGTGTGTGTGTGTGTGTGTGTGTGTGTGTGTGTGTCAGTAGGTTCACCTGTATTAAGCATCACGACTCGTCTGCTGAACGTTTACGACTTTAACTGTAAAAACTGAAGCTGAGAATCAGAACATTCATCTGATGACGGTCACATGACCTCACGAGTCTAAACATGTCGTGTGATTTTAAACTTTTAATCATCTGTTCTGAACCAGGTCGCTCTGAAACACACTGTGTGTGTGCGTGCGTGCGTGCGTGTGTGTGTGTGTGTGTGTGTGTGTGTGTGTGGTCATCAGATGTTAAACTGTTGAACAGTACAGTAATGCCCCCCCTCACTGTTACCATGGTTACCCCAGCCCCCTCCCCCCTGTGTGGTACCATGGAAACCTAAGCCCCCCTTCCTGCTCTTCATCATCACGATGATGATGATGTTGTTGTTGTTTTTTATTTTCTTACTGGAGGTTTATTGGATGTTTTTCTGTTCTTTGTTCGCTGTCAGTGTAGAAACTTTTATAATAAAACGAACCGAAACAACAACGATCGTCTTTGTCTTCTTCACTGGTGTCTGTCTGTCTGTCTGTCTGTCTGTCTGTCCCCCGACTCTCCACCCGACCCCGACCCTCATGTTGACACACAGCGGTCCCTCGTCGTGTTGACCTTCTCACGTGATGTCACTGGAGTGATGTCACACTCCTCTCTCTGGACTGAAGACACCACCACACAGAGGGGGCGTGGCCTCATGACACACAGTTAATCATTTCAACTTGGGCGAGAAATTCATAAAGTTGTAGTCTTTGAAGCAGGAAGTGTGGCAGGTTGTAGTCTTTGAAGCAGGTTGTATCGTCTCTATTAACCACACAGACGGGTTGTTTTTGTAGTTTTTCTTTCTTTTAGTTATTTTATTGTTTGTTCAAAGGACATTTTCAGGCGGGATAAATCAACCAATCACAAAGTATGGTATGACATCATACATCAGGACGATCTGCCCAACTCTTTAGAGGAAGACGATTGGTTGAGAGCAGTACAGGTGGGGAGGGGCGTGTCCAGGTGGCAGGACGAGTGATTGACAGGTGAGGCCACGGGGTTGGGGGGTCACATGGCCTGGTTGTCATGGTAACAGTTGTCATGCTCACGTGATGACAACAATAGACAAAGAAACAAACAAAAACACGTAATGACTTCCTAACTCAACTAACTCCTTAAGTTACTAATCAACCAACGAGACAAAACATAAAAGATGTGACATGTTGCCATGGTTACTAAACAGCTGCTTCCATGGCAACACAAGGAGAACAACCAGTTAGAATAACCGATAAAACGTTACAAAAGACACTTCATAAATAACCCAAATAAATAAACATGTAACAAAGTAATAAACATGTAATAAACATGTGACTAGATCAACGGATCAGCTGTGAGATCAACACTTTGATCTTCATGGAGGTGAAGTCAGTCCATCCTGTGACATCACAGCTGGTGTGTGAGGGTAGAAATACAAAACGAGACGACAATCGGTCCGTAATCAAAGGTTACAAATACTTAAAAATAGAGGGTCAGTAAAGTGTGTGTGTGTGTGTGTGTGTGTGTGTGTGTGTGTGTGTGTGTGTGTGTGTGTGTCTATTTGTCGTTGATTCTCAGCTTGAAGGAAACCCGTCCAGCGAACTTGTCTCTCTCGCTTCCCTCGGTGAGAGTGTTGGAGTTGATTCTACACTCGACGTCGATGTCGGTGTTCAGAGAGGCGTTCAGGAACTTCACGGCCACAAGCGGCTGAGTGTAGTTTACCTGAGACATTGAACACATCACACACTCATTATATGACATCACTGTCAGCATAGTCTCACTCGTTCAATAAGGAAGTAATATGTACCCGAGACCATGATTCTACTGGATCCACCTGATCTACTGGATCCACCTGATCTACTGGATCCACCTGATCTACTGGATCCAACTGATCAACTGGATCCACCTGATCTACTGGGTCTACTGGATCCAACTGATCTACTGGATCCACCTGATCTACTGGATCTACTGGATCCAACTGATCTACTGGATCCACCTGATCTACTGGATCCACCTGATCCACTGGGTCTCATGGATCTGGTCTACTGGATCCTTCTGAGATGAACACATGATTGATTTACTGAAATAGATCTCGGAGGATCCATGAGATCTATGAACATGATCTACATCAGAGGTCTTCCAGGACAAGGACCCCAAACTGACAGATGGATCAGGACCCCGACTAGACATATCGTATGAACGGTGTTTAATATTAAAACACACCTCTTTACTGTGCATTAAACACTGAGCTGTTCAAACACACAGGTTCATGTGTTCATGTTGTCACAGTGAGTGGGGGGGCCGCTGACATCTATAAACACACCTTCAGCTGACCCCAATGACATCATCAACACCGTCTGTTCATGATGATAATCAGCTGTTCAAATTCATGTTTTCATTTTAAACATGTGTTGAAACTAAAGTGAGTGATGTTCTATTAGTGCCACTGTCACACACACACACTATTAAACTAATAAATAACCCCCACGGACCCCCTGCAGTACCCCCACGGACCCCCTGCAGTAACTCCACAGACCCCCTGCAGTACCCCCAAGGACCCCCTGCAGTACCTCCACAGACCCCCTGCAGTACCCCCACAGACCCCCTGGGGGTCCGCGGACCTCCTGTTGAAGACCTCTGATTTACAGCGTGTTGAGTTTGTTACCTGAGCTTTCTTGCCGTAGTACGGGTAGTACATGAGGTTAAAGGTTCCGTTAGGAGGGTAGTACGCCAGAGGTCCGATCTTATCACCGTCCTCCCTCTGCACACACACACACACACACACACACACACACACACACACACACACACACACACACACAGAAAGAGAGACACACACACACACACAGATCAATGCCTCAGTTCAGACAGAAACCTTAACCAAGAGAGCTTCTGTTGATGTTCTACGTTGTGTCTCTGGTTCTAGGTTCTACAATCTTCTTTTCTACTGTTCTTACCCACTCATCTTCCTCCACTCTGTACCTCTGATGATGAAAGGATGACAAGATGGAGACAGCAGATGAGACAGACAGACAGACAGACAGACAGACAGACAGACAGACAGACAGACAGACAGACAGACAGACAGACAGACAGACAGACAGACAGACAGACAGACAGACAGACAGACCGGACCTCCTCCCCTATTCGGTTCTTCAGGCTCTCCTGTGTTCAGGGAGTGATCAAAGGTTCTGGACCACCGTGGGAACGTCTACATCCTGTTGACGTGATGGTGGCACGTTGTCCGTCTACTAGACGTTCTCCTCTCTAAAGAGAACGTCTACTAGACGTTCTCCTCTAAAGAGAACGTCTACATCCTGTTGACGTGATGGTGACACGTTGTCCGTCTACTAGACGTTCTCCTCTAAAGAGAACGTCTACATCCTGTTGACGTGATGGTGACACGTTGTCCGTCTACTAGACGTTCTCCTCTCCGGCAGTAGAACCACGTCAGGTTTGCTGTCTGGGGTCCGGTGGAGTTCATCGGTCAGAGACCTGCTGCCGGTGTCAGAGCGTCGTCCTTGTAGTTCAATCAGAGTGTAGTTCACATAAAAACACTGAACAGCACAACACAGACAGGATGTAGCAGACAGACAGGATGTAGCAGACAGACAGGATGTAGCAGACAGACAGGATGTAGCAGACAGACAGGATGTAGCAGACAGACAGATTCAGACCTTTGCTCCACAGGTGACATAAGGAGACAGACCGTCCTTCCCCGGCAACATACCGATCACCTGTAGGGACAGACAGGTAGACAGACAGGTCTTTGTATGATATATATGTATGTGTATTGTATGATATATACGTGTTTATATGTGCGTCTTTATGTTGACGTGTTCATAAACGGACCCGGTTCAGTTTGATGAGGATACACGGCTGACCGCTGCTGTAACCAAAGAAGCGATCAGAGATCCCTGAACATTCCTCCAACATCGTCCGGTTAAACTGACACGAACGCTTTGGGTTGTTCCTGACCTGCAGACAGACAGGCAGGGGGAGAGTGAGACGGGCAGAGGCAGACAAGAAGGCAGAGGGTGAGACAGACAGACAGGGGGAGAGTGAGACGGGCAGAGGCAGACAAGAAGGCAGAGGGTGAGACAGACAGGTTTACCTCTCCACTGTCCTCCTGAATGAAGTATTGATCTGGAGAACAGTTATCGTTGGTCTGAACCTGATAGCTGTCGTCGTACGCTGCAGACAGACACACAGAGATAATATATATTATTATATAAATATATGTAACGAGTGATGATGTCATTAAATGTTACGATAACGTGACTCTTACGAGTCAGGAAGCGGTCGAGGTTCTGGATGAAACCGTTCCAGCTTTCAGATTCTGAGACGGAGAACCTGATCTCCAGCTGGTCTCCCTTTGGACGAATCATCATCCCTGAAACATGAGAGCACACGTCCTCGTTAACCAATCACAGACTGAGCCTCGTTAACCGGTCACAGGCTGAGCCTCGTTAACCGGTCACAGGCTGAGCCTCGTTAACCGGTCACAGGCTGAGCCTCGTTAACCGGTCACAGGCTGAGCCTCGTTAACCGGTCACAGGCTGAGCCTCGTTAACCAGTCACAGGCTGAACCTCGTTAACCAATCACAGGCTGAACCTCGTTAACCGGTCACAGGCTGAGCCTCGTTAACCGGTCACAGGCTGAGCCTCGTTAACCAATCACAGGCTGAGCCTCGTTAACCAATCACAGGCTGAGCCTCGTTAACCGGTCACAGGCTGAGCCTCGTTAACCGGTCACAGGCTGAGCCTCGTTAACCGGTCACAGGCTGAACCTCGTTAACCGGTCACAGACTGAGCCTCGTTAACCAATCACAGGCTGAGCCTCGTTAACCGGTCACAGGCTGAGCCTCGTTAACCGGTCACAGGCTGAACCTCGTTAACCAATCACAGGCTGAACCTCGTTAACCAATCATCACCATTGTTACCTGGAGTCTCCAGGCGGTCCTGCCAGGTGGGCTTGTAGTCGTCGAGCGTCAGCAGCATGATGTACATGGTGAGAACAAACATGCCCGTCAGGAACAGGTAGAAGACCAGGTAGAAGAGCAGGATCAGACCTGAGGGGGAGACAAAGGGGAGACAAAGGGGGAGGGGTCTTAATTATAAAGTCGAGCACTTTCATCCTCTAAATATCATGTTTATAATCCTCTTTAGCCCCGCCCCCTGCTGATGACCTACATTCAGTGTGTGTTGGGGGAGGAGCGGGGGAGGGTATAATCTCTCGCTCTCTCTCGCTCTTCTCTTCTTCTTATTGGTCACTTTTAGATTTTACATGAACAGAAGTCAGTTTAACGTTTACTAATGATGTGACCCTGATGCTCATGCTGTTCTGAAAACTCATTCTGACTTTAAGGTCATTTGTTTCATCAAATTCAAATGTCGTCAATGAGGGTCCTCACAAGTACATTACTACCAACGTGTGTGTGTGTGTGTGTATATATTACAGTCCAATCAACCTCGTCTGTCTGCTTAATCCAGATTAACACAGATGCATACACACACACGCTCAGTGTGTGTGTATGCATCAGTGTGTCTGTGTGTATGCATCAGTGTGTGTGTGTGTCTGTGTGTGTCCTTCAGTCTCCATCAAGGCCACAATGACCTGGTGCATGATGGGAAATATGACATCATAAGAGTGTAGTTATGTAAAGCAAGAGCAGACTCAGTTTATAGCACTGACATTATAAAGACTAATCCATACAGGTAACTGGTCCATACAAGTGACTTGTCCGTACAGGTGACTTGTCCGTACGGGTGACTTGTCCGTACGGGTGACTTGTCCGTACGGGTGACTGATCCGTACAGGTGACTGATCCGTACGGGTGACTGATCCGTACGGGTGACTTGTCCGTACGGGTGACTTGTCCGTACGGGTGACTTGTCCGTACGGGTGACTTGTCCGTACGGGTGACCGGTCCGTACGGGTGACCTGTCCGTACGGGTGACTGGTCCGTACGGGTGACTTGTTCGTACGGGTGACTTGTCCGTACGGGTAACTGGTCCGTACAGGTGACTTGTTCGTACAGGTGACTTGTTCGTACAGGTAACTGGTCCGTACAGGTAACTTGTTCGTACAGGTGACTTGTCCGTACAGGTGACTGGTCCGTACAGGTGACTGGTCCGTACAGGTGACTTGTCCGTACAGGTGACTGATCCGTACAGGTGACTTGTCCGTACAGGTGACTTGTCCGTACAGGTGACTGATCCGTACAGGTGACTGGTCCGTACAGGTGACTTGTTCGTACAGGTAACTTGTTCGTACAGGTGACTTGTCCGTACAGGTGACTTGTCCGTACAGGTGACTGGTCCGTACAGGTGACTGGTCCGTACAGGTGACTTGTCCGTACAGGTGACTGATCCGTACAGGTGACTTGTCCGTACAGGTGACTGGTCCGTACAGGTGACTTGTTCGTACAGGTGACTTGTTCGTACAGGTGACTGGTCCGTACAGGTGACTTGTTCGTACAGGTAACTTGTTCGTACAGGTGACTGATCCGTACAGGTGACTGATCCGTACAGGTGACTTGTTCGTACAGGTAACTTGTTCGTACAGGTGACTGGTCCGTACAGGTGACTTGTTCGTACAGGTAACTGGTTCGTACAGGTGACTGATCCGTACAGGTGACTGATCCGTACAGGTGACTTGTTCGTACAGGTAACTTGTTCGTACAGGTGACTTGTTCGTACATTTAAACTGCAGATTATGAAACGGTTTAATCTTCATCTGAACACGGAGCTCTTATATATATAATATAATAAGTATTATATATATGTATTATATATATAATATCATATAATATCGTATAATAATAATATGATCATATAATTATATTACCATATATTATCATGTAATATTATTATTATTATTCATCGATAAGATGATTTAAATTGAGGTCGAAAGGCTCATCATAGGGAGACAGACCGGTGTGTGTGTGTGTGTGTGTGTGTGTGTGTGTGTGTGTGGGGGGGGGGGGGGTTAGTAACGGGAGTAACGACAGTAACGAGAGTAGAAGAGAGTAACGTGACTCACCCCAGCTCGAGGCGGTTCGGCCCAGCAGCTCGTGAGTTCTCGGGTTCCAGAAGAATTCCCGCCACTCGCCGGATCCTTTACGGTCCTCCTCCTTGGTACCGGACATGATGATGAAGAGGATGAAGAGGATGAAGATGGAGGTCGGTCTGTGGACTCAGACGGCGCGCGATGTTCCCGTTATGACGGCACGAGCACGAACCTCCCTCCGCTGCTGCTGCTGCTTCGACTTTAAAGACGGTGGTCGGTGAGGGAGAATCGATCCGGTGGATCAATGATGATGATGATGATGATGATGATGATGATCGGTGAGACGACACCGAGAGACGGAGAGACAGACGGAGAGTGAGACAGGACGGTTCACTCCTCCTCCCCCAAACACGGCATGACGTCACACCTGCTCCCTTTACACCGCCAATCACAGAGCGGTCTCATCAAGACAGACCCCGCCCCCTGCAGCCTGTGACGTCTCCCGTTTGATGACGTCTCATGTGTCACCTGTTTATCAGTTTATCACAAAGTACTATTACACACACAATACTACAGTTTATCACACAGTACTACAGTTTATCACACAGTACTATTACTCACACAGTACTACAGTTTATCACAAAGTACTATTACACACAGTACTACAGTTTATCACACAGTACTATTACTCACACAGTACTATTACACACACAGTACTACAGTTTATCACACAGTACTATTACACACAGTACTACAGTTTATCACACAGTACTATTACTCACACAGTATTACTCACACAGTACTACAGTTTATCACACAGTACTTTACTCACACAGTACTACTGTTTATCACAGTACTACAGTTTATCACAGTACTATTAATCACACAGTACTACAGTTTATCACAGTACTATTACTCACAATACTACAGTTTATCACAGTACTATTAATCACACAGTACTACAGTTTATCAGAGTGCATCCTGTTATAAATAGTCTATTGTTGATATAAACAGTAGTTGTTATAAACAGTAGTTGTTATAAACAGTCTATATATAAACAGTCAATCGTATTATAACAGTCTTGGTCAATAGGTGGCGGTGTCTCGCTGTAGGAACTAAAGGAAACCATAGAAGAAGAAGGACCGTCTCACGGTGAGGACGGTTTCAGGTGTTTTAAGTTGATTTTGTGTCTCATCGTGTTTGCTATCAGCTGTTCGTTTCTCCTCTGCGTCTGTTTGACGTCACGCGATGTTAGCTAGCTACACGTTAGCTCCCTGAATGCTAACAGCCACGATGCTGCTAGCCTTTAGCATCTAGTCCGAAGGTAAATACGCTTCCATTATCGGACACGCCGTCCTCTGACGGGCTCCTGACCTCCATCGGTCTGTCTGTCATCATCATGTTTATTCATCGGTTAGTGTGAGTCCGTCTGAACACAGAAACCCTAAACCACCTGGACCCTAAACCTGGACCCGGAGGTCCCATGTCCACTAGCTGAGTGGTGCAGAGAGGAGGAGGCAGCACCAGACTCCATTCAGAAAACATCTCATTTAGTGTTCGGCTAACCGACTTTAGCTTCTCTCTGAACGTTAAGACTCTGCTCATTAAAGAGGATCCGGGGATCGAACAATAGAGATGGTCCACATCCACAGAACCAGTCCTTAAGAACCAGTCCTCATTAAGAACCAGTCCTAATGAGGTTCTTAATGGTCCACATGTTTGTTTACATGTCTGGAGGGTTACAGCTTTAAAGGGTGAACATCCATCATGTTCCTAGACTCTAGAGGACTTGTTTATCATATCAGTTATTATCACGATAATAAGTACGTATAGTTGTTATCACGTGATAATAAGTACGTATAGTTGTTGTTTTACGTGATAATAAGTACGTATAGTTGTTATCACGTGATAATAAGTACGTATAGTTGTTGTTTTACGTGATAATAAGTACGTATCGTTATCACGTGATATTAAGTACGTTTAGTTGTTTTACGTGATAATAAGTACGTATAGTTGTTATCACGTGATAATAAGTACGTATAGTTGTTGTTTTACGTGATAATAAGTACGTATAGTTGTTATCACGTGATAATAAGTACATATAGTTGTTATCACGTGATAATAAGTACGTATAGTTGTTATCACGTGATAATAAGCACGTATAGTTGTTTTACGTGATAATAAGTACGTATAGTTGTTATCACGTGATAATAAGTACGTATAGTTGTTTTACGTGATAATAAGTACGTATAGTTGTTATCACGTGATAATAAGTACGTATAGTTGTTATCACGTGATAATAAGTACGTATAGTTGTTATCACGTGATAATAAGTACGTATAGTTGTTTTACGTGATAATAAGTACGTATAGTTGTTTTACGTGATAATAAGTACGTATAGTTGTTATCACGTGATAATAAGTACGTATAGTTGTTATCAAGTGATAATAAGTACGTATAGTTGTTATCACGTGATAATAAGTACGTATAGTTGTTGTTATCACGTGAAGTCAGAAGGACCAGAAGGAGAAAAAGGACCAAAAGGACCTTAAGGTCCAGAGGGACTAGAAGGACCAGAGGGACCAGAGGGACTAGAGGGACTAGAGGGACTAGGTGTCTCCTCCTAATAACAGATCGGATCTTCTTGAAAATGAATGAAAAAGTTATGAATAACCTTAAAGAGGTTAGAGCTGAGCTCAGGTAGAAATCATCTCACCTGTTGATGTTCACCTGTATGTTTGATCGTCAGGTCTCTGTTACCGTGGAAACCACTCTGAGGTTGCCATGGCGAACAAGACGGAGCTCCACTCCTCAGACCAGACGTTGTCTCCTGAGGATGAACCCTCAAAGCCCGCCGCCCGCTGGCCACGCCGTCGGGCCGCTGTCGTAGGGAGGCGGGGCCAGAGGGTGAAGAGGCGAGGCCCTGCAGAGAAACGGCGGTGTCCCGGAGATAAGAGGCGGGGCCAGAAGGAGAAGAGGCGGGGCCAGGAGGAGAAGAGGCGGGGCCAGGAGGAGAAGAAGGAGGGCGTGACTGTGAAGAGGACGAGCAGCGATGGGAAGCGGCGTTGGGATAAGAAACATTACTGCGTGTTCTGTCGGCGTCCTCAGGTGAAGATCGCTCGTCACCTGCTCACCAAACACGCCGACCAACAGGAAGTAGAGTCCGCCGGCAAACTACCGACCGGCTCCAAACAACGACACCTGCTGCTGGAGCAACTACGCTGCAGAGGCAACTACATGCACAACATCGAGGTTCGTTCACCTGTCTAACTGCTGACCTGTCTGTCTGACCACCTGTCTAATATCGGAGTCTACCCACCAGTGTACCTGACTACCTGTCTGCCTGCTAACCTGTCTGTCTGTGTACCTGTCTGTCTGTGTACCTGTCTGTCCCTCAGGTGATCAGACAGGGCAGTGGAGAGATCGTGCCGTGGCGTCAGCCCTCAGAGGACGTCGATGCGAGGAACTACCTTCCCTGTCCGCTCTGCCTCGGTTTCTTTCTTCGTGCTGATCTCTGGAAACATCAAGCGTCCTGTCGTAAGAAGCTGACCTCTGACCCCTCCAAAGACTCCGCCTCCACGACCTCTGACCTCGTGAAGGACACAACCTCTGACCTCGTGAAGGACACGACCTCTGACCCCACAGGTAAGTCGGCCTGCGATCCAGCAGCCGACGGGACCGACAAGTCCTCAGAGGATACACCTTCACGACCTTCTGACCCCTCAGGAGACACGACGGACCAGACCAAGCGGCCCATGACTTCTGACCCCGTTGTGGATCAAACTGTGACCTCTGACCCGGGAGCGGACCAGCCCAGGAAGAGGATCAGGGTCCAGGCTGCAGCATCTCGCCTCCTTCCAATATCCAGCGGAGCGTCTGAGAGCTGCAGCGAAGTCCTGCACCGCATGAACCAGGACCACGTCTCACACCAGGTCTTTACACCTGTCAACCTGTCTATCTGCCGGTCTGTCTGTCTCCCTACCTGTCTCTGTGTTGACCCCCCGCTGTTCCTCGCTCTGTTCAGGTCAAATCTGATTGGTTGATCTGTAAATACGGAAACAAGTTGATGGGGAACCAAGATGGCAGCCAGAGGAGGTACGACTACGTGAGCCAGAAGCTGAGGGAGCTCGGCCGGTTCCTCCTGGCTGCTAAATCTCTGGACTCCGGCGTCCAGAACCTGCAGGACCTTCTGGCTCCGGGTCGCCTCACTCTGTCTTTGGCCGCCGCCAGGAAAGCCTCCGGATACCGGTGGAGCCGCCCTCCGCTGGCGGTGAAGACCACGTTGAAGACGGTTTGTGAGATTGCAATCGGAGAAAGTCTGCAGGACGGAGACTGGGAGGCTGCAGCCAAGACCACGGACTTCTACCACCTGCTGGGGAGAGAATGGGACAACCTGGGTCTGCTGAACCCGGACCCCAACACAGGTAACACCGGGGGGGTGGTCTGGTTACTAGTCCTTCAGCTTTGTCCGAGAGTTTGAACCGAGACTCTCTGTTGGGGTTCAGGTTCTATATCAAACCATTGAAGATCTTTGTGACTCTTTCTAGCCGCTGCAGTCGGAGCCAAGCTGAAGAAACGATCGGTCCAATCAAGAGCTGGGAAGTGTAAAGAGCAGTCTGACCCCAGACCAGAGGGTGAGTCCTGATTCTGATCCTGAACCCTAAACCTGAAACAGATGAAGACCCCTCATCAGAATACATATTGACTCTAGTAGTCCACTAGATGGAGCTTTTTGACCTGGTCTGTCTCTCTACCTGTAGTTTCATCTCAGAGCAGTAACAGACCGGTGACCTCCATGAGTCCACCAGAGTCCAGGCTGCAGACTACAGGTGGGTCCACCTGGATCCAGCTGAACACAAATCTATCACTGATTTTTGTTCAGACCCCCTTTTTTCTCACCGCCTTTCTGTCTTTCAGTCCCTGTGGCTCCTGGGAAGGTCCGCCGACGCCCGTGGTCTTCTGCAGAGAAGGAGGCGGTCTGGAGACAGTTGGGAGTCCACGTGCTGGTCCAGTCGGTACCGGGAAAGGAGGTCTGTCAGCGCTGTCTGGACCTGGAGCCGGTCCTCAGAGGGCGACACTGGAAAGACATCAAGAACCAGGTGCACAACCAGATCCAGAGCCAAAAGAAGCAGCAGTTCCATGCCCAGATGGACCATCAGGAGAACCAGGAACAGCAAGACCAGATCCAGAACCAAAAGAAGCAGCAACAGTACCAGGCTCAAACGGACCAACAAGGCAAGGACCACAACCAGAAGAAACAGCAGTACCAGGCCCAGATGGACCACCAAGACCAGGACAACATTCACAACCAGAAGAAACAGCAGTACCAGGTCCAGATGGACCACCAAGACCAGGACAACATTCACAACCAGAAGAAACAGCAGTACCAGGTCCAGATGGACCACCAAGACCAGGACAACATTCACAACCAGAAGAAACAGCAGTACCAGGTCCAGATGGACCACCAAGACCAGGACAACATTCACAACCAGAAGAAACAGCAGTACCAGGTCCAGATGGACCACCAAGACCAGGACAACATTCACAACCAGAAGAAACAGCAGTACCAGGTCCAGATGGACCAGCAAGACCAGCTACAGATTCACAAAAAGCAGCTGTGCCATGCTAGACTAGACCACCAGGACCACATTCAGGTCCATAAAAAACAGCTGTACCAACTGGGCGAGCAGACCCAGGGCCTGCAGACTTCCCTGGACCGGGACCCTTCTATACTGACGGGTCCAGCTTATGGACCTGATGGGCCACATCAAGGCTCTGGACCGTCACTGCTGGAGCGGGACCCCACTATTAGTCCATACTCTCTTCCACTCAGGACCCTGGGGCCTCACGTGGACCAGCTGCTGTCCAGGACAGACTGGGCCGACGAGTCTTTGGTCCAGCACTACTCAATCAGCAGGCAGCTGGACCGAAACCTGATCCAGGAGGCGGCCCCAGGACCGCCGCCCAATCCACACTCTGGACTGGTCCACTTCTAATGGACGGACCCACAAGGGTCCACTACCGATGAGGTAGAAGACCCTGAACCTCCTGTACAAAGTAAACGAGGCTGTGTTGTCCACAGGACCTTTTTAAGACCCGGGACCTCGAGGAGGTCCTCGTGCCCCCCAGAGTAAAATGTACAACATTTTAAAGTTCAATGCATCAGTCTGGAGAACGTTGTGTCATTTAGACTCCTCAAGTACTGAAGGACAGTACTTCAGGTACTTCTACTTTACTCGAGTATTTACATTTTATGTAACTTTATACTATTAAATATCGTGCTTTAAACTTCACTACGTTTATTTCACATGATTCGTTCTTACAGATCCCTGAACTAATAAAGTCTGATGTATTAATACGTAGTATGAAGTCTAATTATTCAGTACTACTCACAGAGCACACATAATATATATGTGTTTATGTATTTATACATCATGTATTCCTTGTTCTAGAGATTCATGTGAACCTGAACCTTCAGTTTGATCCGAGGAGTCGCTGCTTTGTGTCACATGTTGTTCAGATGAGTGTTATTATATAAATATATATACATATATATATATATATATATATATATATATATATACATATATATATATATATATATATATATATATATATATATATATATATATATATATATATTCTGTTTCACTGACCCTTAACACTGATGTAACTTTGTGGTTTTCTTTCGACTCTTCACACAGAAACTTTTCAACATTCTGATAAATTTCACAACTTCACAAATTTAGAAATCTGTTGAAACTCTAAAAGGTCACGTGACTGAGTTATCATGAATTATTCATATTATTATATTACATATTATACATTTAAACTAAATATAATATGATCAGGATCTGATTTTATATTTAAAACACTTTATTTACTTTAACGTCATCTCCTCGTGTCCATGTCCATGCACGCGCCGGACTCCAGGCTCGCTCCCGAAAAGGTTTCGCCATGAGCTCTGATTGGCCGAGAGGATTCCACCCAGGAGGTAGGGTCCGGTACGCATGCGCAGTAGTGAAGGGAGGGGGAGCGTGTTTGTAAAGTTTTGGAGTTTAGTTTAGAGTCCGACTGAAGAAAAGATTAGAACAGTTAATGTGCTAGAGGACTCCTCAACGGACAGACAGGCAGACAGACAGGCAGACAGGCAGACAGAGACACCGGGAGGTCGCAGCGCTCCACGCCGGCCCGAGGATCCTCATCGCCGGCATGAAGGTGGAGTTCGCCCCGCTGAACGTCCCGGTGCGGAGGAGGCTGCAGACCGCTGCGACGCTGCAGTGGGTCTTCTCCTTCCTGGCTCTAGGTAACGTGAACCTGTCTGTCTGACCGCCCGTCTGTCGCTCAATAACACTATTATTAGCATAATGATTCCACTCTGCTAAAAGTCTTACAGCTGCATTCTCTCTAGTGTCCACCAGGGGGCGACTCCTCTGGTTGTATAGAAGTCTATGAGAAAATGACTCTACTTCTCTCTTGATTTATTACCTCAGTAAACATTGTAAACATGAGTTTATGGTCTCAATCTCTAGTTTCAAGTCTTCTTCAATGCAGCATGATGTTCATTTAGTACATGATGGTCCATTTAGAGTCACACAGACCATAAAGCAGGGGAGGCTTTAGGGGCGGGGCTACACGGTGATTGACAGGTCTCTACGTCACTCCTCCTCAGTCCAGATGTGGTCACTTCCTGTTCACTGGTTGCAAAAAAAAAACAAGATGGCGACGTCCTCTTCTTATAGGCAGTCGATGGTTCTAACCACATCTACCGTCACAAACCGGGCCGAACGGCCATGACTGGGAGATGCATTCAATGAAGCAGTTTAACAATTATTTATTAGGTTTAAAGTAACATAAAAGACAAACATAAACTAACAGGGACATGTGAAGTCAGTCATTTCAGCAGTGAGTGGGTGGGTGCGTGTAGAGTGTATATGCAGTGTTGTATAGTGTAGAAACCAACCAAAACCCCAACCATAACCCAACCAAAACCCCAACCGTAACCCAACCAAACCCCAACCAAAACCCAACCAAAACCCAACCATAACCCCAACCAAAACCCCAACCATAACCCCAACCATAACCCAACCAAAACCCCAACCTAAACCCCAACCATAACCCAACCAAAACCCAACCATAACCCCAACCTAAACCCCAACCATAACCCAACCAAAACCCCAACCATAACCCAACCAAAACCCAACCAAAACCCCAACCAAAACCCCAACCATAACCCAACCAAAACCCAACCATAACCCCAACCTAAACCCCAACCATAACCCCAACCAAAACCCCAACCATAACCCAACCAAAACCCAACCATAACCCAACCAAAACCCCAACCAAAACCCAACCATAACCCAACCAAAACCCAACCATAACCCCAACCTAAACCCCAACCATAACCCCAACCAAAACCCAACCAAAACCCCAACCATAACCCAACCATAACCCAAACCATAACCCAACCAAAACCAAAATGGGTGTCTCAGGAAGGAGAGAGCGCCCCGCTGAGGATCCAGAGGGTTTTATTATGGGGTGCTCTGGCACACAGGGCCGGTGTTAATGGTCTCAGGTGTTTCCACTCTGCCTGACGACCCTCTGCCACACCTCCAACACCTGGAAGGAGAGCAGCCACACGAACAGGCAGAGAGGGTCGTCACACCATTGAAACAGGAAGTGGGTGGTAAAGTGATCTGAACCATGTAGTTACTGTAGACTGATGCTAGCGGCAGGAAGAACAGAGGTCTGTGATTGGTTCTGTGATGACCCCTCCCTTCCACCAGCGGACTGTGTCCTGTTTCCTCTCAGGTTGTCTTGCAGGATGTTGATCGGCAGGTAACGAGCCCCACCTGAGCCTGCTGAGGGTCCAGCTATCAAGGCTGCCCCTCCTCCTGCCTCCTGTGTGGAGGACCTGCTGCTGCCTTCTGTTGATTACTTTGATCACTCGTCTTGTCTCCCTTCATGTTACGGCCTTTTGAGCCGGGTCGTGACAGTTCTTCCTCGTCACATGACGTGCAGTTTATAAAGTTGAGCTCGTCTTCATCACTGAAGGCCTCCTGTCGTCTCTTCTGTTAGACTGTGACTCACATCTCTAAACATGTAGTGCTCCTGTATTCTGACATTTAGGGTAAACTCAGTCAAACAGCTAGAAGCATTCAGTGTGACTACTTCCTGTTTTCAAAATAAGGCTAAAATGTATACGATCAATAGGCTGTCTGTCTGACCGCCTGTCTGTCTCTCAGCTCAGTGCTGTCTAGCTGCCTTCGTGCTCTTGGCTCTCTCTGATTGGTGGATCGTGGCTCTGCTGTATGCTGGTTGGCTGTGGCTGGACTGGGACACGCCCACCTGTGGAGGTCGGAGGTCACAGTGGGTCAGAAACTGGGGCATCTGGGAGTTCTTCAGGGACTACTTCCCTCTGACGGTGAGTGTATATATATATAAATATATATATATATATATACATACATATTATTATTATTAATTATTAATTATTAATTATTATGATTTTTGGTCTCCAGCTCGTTAAAACTGTCGATTTGGATCCCAAAAAAAACTACATCTTTGGATTTCATCCACATGGTGAGAACCTGTCTGTCTGTCTGTCTGTCTCTCAGGTGTGCTGGTAGCTGTGTTGACCTGTCTCACTCTACCTGTCTGTCTCTCAGGTGTGCTGGTAGCTGTGTTGACCTGTCTCACTCTACCTGTCTGTCTCTCAGGTGTGCTGGTAGCTGGGGCCTTTGGTAACTTCTGCACGGAGGCGACAGGTTTCTCTCGTCTGTTTCCTGGACTCAGGTCTCACCTCCTGATGCTGCCGTTCTGGTTCAGAGTTCCTCTCTTCAGAGATTACATCATGTGTGGAGGTAAACACCTGTCTGTCTGTCATCATGTGGAGGTAAACACCTGTCTGTCTCTCATCATGTGTGGAGGTAAACACCTGTCTGTCTCTCATCATGTGTGGAGGTAAACACCTGTCTGTCTGTCATCATGTGGAGGTAAACACCTGTCTGTCTGTCATCATGTGTGGAGGTAAACACCTGTCTGTCTGTCATCATGTGTGGAGGTAAACACCTGTCTGTCTGTCATCATGTGGAGGTAAACACCTGTCTGTCTCTCATCATGTGGAGGTAAACACCTGTCTGTCTGTCATCATGTGTGGAGGTAAACACCTGTCTGTCTGTCATCATGTGGAGGTAAACACCTGTCTGTCTCTCATCATGTGGAGGTAAACACCTGTCTGTCTCTCATCATGTGGAGGTAAACACCTGTCTGTCTCTCATCATGTGTGGAGGTAAACACCTGTCTGTCTCTCATCATGTGTGGAGGTAAACACCTGTCTGTCTGTCATCACGTGTGGAGGTAAACACCTGTCTGTCTGTCATCATGTGTGGAGGTAAACACCTGTCTGTCTGTCATCATGTGTGGAGGTAAACACCTGTCTGTCTCTCATCATGTGGAGGTAAACACCTGTCTGTCTGTCATCATGTGTGGAGGTAAACACCTATCTGTCTGTCATCATGTGGAGGTAAACACCTGTCTGTCTCTCATCATGTGTGGAGGTAAACACCTGTCTGTCTCTCATCATGTGTGGAGGTAAACACCTGTCTGTCTCTCATCATGTGTGGAGGTAAACACCTGTCTGTCTCTCATCATGTGTGGCGGTAAACACCTGTCTGTCTGTCATCATGTGGAGGTAAACACCTGTCTGTCTGTCATCATGTGTGGAGGTAAACACCTGTCTGTCTGTCATCATGTGGAGGTAAACACCTGTCTGTCTGTCATCATGTGTGGAGGTAAACACCTGTCTGTCTCTCATCATGTGGAGGTAAACACCTGTCTGTCTGTCATCATGTGTGGAGGTAAACACCTGTCTGTCTGCCATCATGTGGAGGTAAACACCTGTCTGTCTGTCATCATGTGTGGAGGTAAACACCTGTCTGTCTGTCATCATGTGGAGGTAAACACCTGTCTGTCTGTCATCATGTGTGGAGGTAAACACCTGTCTGTCTGTCATCATGTGGAGGTAAACACCTGTCTGTCTGTCATCATGTGTGGAGGTAAACACCTGTCTGTCATCATGTGGAGGTAAACACCTGTCTGTCTGTCATCATGTGTGGAGGTAAACACCTGTCTGTCTGTCATCATGTGGAGGTAAACACCTGTCTGTCTGTCATCATGTGTGGAGGTAAACACCTGTCTGTCATCATGTGGAGGTAAACACCTGTCTGTCTCTCATCATGTGTGGAGGTAAACACCTGTCTGTCTGTCATCATGTGTGGAGGTAAACACCTGTCTGTCTGTCATCATGTGTGGAGGTAAACACCTGTCTGTCTGTCATCATGTGGAGGTAAACACCTGTCTGTCTGTCATCATGTGTGGAGGTAAACACCTGTCTGTCATCATGTGGAGGTAAACACCTGTCTGTCTCTCATCATGTGTGGAGGTAAACACCTGTCTGTCTGTCATCATGTGTGGAGGTAAACACCTGTCTGTCTCTCATCATGTGGAGGTAAACACCTGTCTGTCATCATGTGGAGGTAAACACCTGTCTGTCTCTCATCATGTGGAGGTAAACACCTGTCTGTCTCTCATCATGTGTGGAGGTAAACACCTGTCTGTCTCTCATCATGTGTGGAGGTAAACACCTGTCTGTCTGTCATCATGTGTGGAGGTAAACACCTGTCTGTCTGTCATCATGTGGAGGTAAACACCTGTCTGTCTCTCATCATGTGGAGGAAAACACCTGTCTGTCTCTCTGTCTGTCTGCGTGTCTCAGAGACGGACCAACAAGTTGATGGTTTTCAGTATTAATATTATTGTTGTCATTAATAATAATAAACAGTAGTAATAACAGTAGTAATAGCATATGAAATAGATGTGGACCAGAACAGAACCAGGTTGAGGTCTGAAGGAGGTTTTGGACGACCTGTCTCTCTCTCAGCTGTTTGTACATCTGAGTAAACTCTGTGTTACAGGTCAGAGCAGGAGGAGGCAGAACGCTGCTCTCTGATTGGCTTAGAGAGCAGGAGGAGGCAGAGAGCTGCTCTCTGATTGGCTGAGAGAGCAGGAGGAGGCAGAACGCTGCTCTGTGATTGGCTGAGAGAGCAGGAGGAGACAGAATGCTGCTCTCTGATTGGCTGAGAGAGCAGGAGGAGGCAGAGAGCTGCTCTGTGATTGGCTGAGAGCAGTGTCGTAGGGTTCAGTGTCATCATTGATCCTCAGAGTGTTTCTCTCTGCTCTCTGATCTGTGGTGATGGGTTCAGGTTAGTCCAGGGGTTTGCTTGATAATTGAATATGCTTAAATGAAAAGAACCAGCCTACATCACAGCTCTCCATCAATGGTTCAGCAGCTCATTGTGAAAGCAGCCGGCTGAGACAGCTTCTTCCTCAGGATGGTGATCTCCTTCACAGCACTGTGGAAAGAGGAAAAGTTCATTTCAAGCTTGTTATGCACATAAGTTATTGGGCTTGTTAACACATGAATACTGTGTAATATGTTGAAGGCTCTTGTTCAGTGTGCAGACGATGAACCAGAGAGGGTCAGTCAGCTCATGAAGAAGTCGGTCCTTCTCTTTCACTTCTGATCTCAGAGAATGAAACATCAGAATGGTCGAGCAGGTCCTCATTCAGCGTCAACATCAGAGAGGAACACCTGATCTGCTCTGTGGTGCTCCAATGATGCGTTCATCACATCAGGCACACAGGACTTCTAGGTGTTATATGTTATATATATATACATATATAAATATTACTTCTTGGTGGATGATACGGTGCATTTCAACAGCCTCACCTCTGCTCTGTCATAGCTGGAGCCCCGTTAACTCCACACAGCTCGTCCCATTTAGTCCATTGGTTGAGGGTCACCTGTGTCATGTTCCACCTGGTGGACAGACTGTGTACTGCACCGACCACATGATGAACCACATGTCTGTGAGGCCTAGTGTCTGTCTTTGTAAACCTGTCTGTCTGTCACCTGTCTGTCAGGCCTGGTGTCCAGCAGTAAGTCCAGCCTGTCTCACCTCGTCAGTCGTCCCTCAGGAGGTAACGTGGCTGTCATCGCGGTGGGCGGAGCTCCAGAGGCTCTGGACGCTCGACCCGGAGCTTTAACACTTCAGGTTTTATCATCAATTCATCATCACTTCTTTCTGATGCTGCGTTCACAACAAACGTGACAGACAGACAGACAGACAGACAGACAGACAGACAGACAGACAGACAGAGAGAGAGAGAGAGAGAGAGAGAGAGAGAGAGAGAGAGAGAGAGAGAGAGAGAGAGAGAGAGAGAGAGAGAGAGAGAGAGAGAGAGAGAGAGAGAGAGAGAGAGAGAGAGAGAGAGAGAGAGAGAGAGACAGACAGACAGGTAACATGTTACTCTTAGCCTCGTGCTAACATACTTAGCCTTGTGCTAACGTGCTAACATACTGACGTACTGATTCCTGCATTGTTATCCTGTGAAAACGAGTCTCGAGCGTCACGAATCACCCAAGTTTGTGTAAAATATATTTTGTGTAAAATATTTTAGCTCATTAGCTAAAGAAAGGCCTTCTAGAAATATTCTGGTCAATAAACGTGAAAACCGTTAAATCGTGATCTTTCCTCTGATAATAACGTGATATTAAAATGTTTAATGTCTATTTATCACTAATCTAAAATGCACAAACTAGTTTTTACATAGGGATGAATTGTTATTAAATATTTACAGCCACTAAGTGCAGGTGGAACTGTTGTGTAGCTAACTGAGGCTAACGTTAGCATGCTAGTGTCTGAAGAGTAAATGTCCCATCAACACGTTAGCATGTTCGTTATATATTTCTCTCTCATTATAAACAGGATGACTGGATATATACATATTTATATTTATTTATTACAGTTTCATGTGCTCGTTCACTGAACATGCATTCGATTTTGTTTCAGGTTCTAAACAGGAAGGGCTTCATTAAACTGGCTCTCAAACACGGGTGGGTGGAGCTTGTGAAGGGGAGGGGCTCTGAGGGGTGGAGCTTCAAACATGACACTGACTGTGTGTGTGTGTGTGTGTGTGTGTGTGTGTGTGTGTGTGTGTGTGTGCGTGTACAGAGCTCAGCTGGTTCCCGTCTTCTCTTTTGGAGAGAACGAGCTCTTTGATCAGATGGAGAACCCCAGCGGTTCTCCTCTGAGGAAGCTGCAGGTCAGTAATACCAGTATTATTAATACCAGTATTATTAATAGTCATATCGTTCTGTACAACTAAAGAAAGAATATATAGAAGTATTTTGACCAGTGGTGGCCGTCAGGGCCTCAAAGCCTTCTCTGCTGGTCTAAACACAATCACAAAGTTAGAGCTATTTTATAATTTAATAATGTTTCATAAATACACTACATGTATTATAATTTATATAAATATTTTTCCCATTATCTTATGTTCTCATTGCACAGCTACTGTGCTCCTCAGCTGCTCTGCTTCAGTGCAGCTTGTTTTAAGTAGAGCTTTGATCCAATCAGAGTTCACCTCTGTGTCTCTAGGTAGAAGAGAGGCCCCAGGCCTGCAGACTCACCAGTGAATCCATGTGCAGGTTAAGTGAATGGGGACGATGTTGTTGATCGTCATAGTGTTCAACCAATCAGATCTTTAGTTTGACATGGTGGGCGTATTCTTTGACGTGTCAGAGCTGCTAGCTGGCCTACAGCTACGTCAGCATTACGTGCAGCTCAGTTTTCAGCAGCAGCTCTGCAGTGAGGTGCAGCGTGCGCTGTGATTGGTCAGTGGGCGAGCACGTGACTATTGTGAAATGAAACTTAAGGAAACTGGCAAAGCTTAGTCTGAGTAGTAAGAGTTCAAATTGAAAGATATGGAAGAAATGATGACGTTATTTGCATTTTGCTTGGTGTAGATTATATTTCTTTTACCGAGCTTTGTTTTTTAACACTCAATGTCTGAAGGAGGAGAAACAGATTAGTGAGTTGGGATTTAACCGTGAGATTAATCTCTGTCAACAAAGAAAGGAGGATGGAGTTTGTCTTTAAGTGAACAGCATTTGGTAAATCAACTGCGTTTGTTTTTTTATATCTAATATCTGAACAGTCCTTGAGTGTGCAGCAGAATGCGTGTTGCTGCTGTTGTTTTCCCGTTAAGCTAGTTAGCGTAGCCTCCCAGAACACGTGTGGAGCATCAGCTGTTTCAGGGTTCAGAGGTCACACAGACCGTTGTCTCCTAGTGAGCGCAGGAAACATTATATTTACCACAATTTAAGCTTCTGCATTTTCCAAATGCACTAGTATTATTCAAACGTATTGTTCGGTTCGTTAGCCTCGTACGAACGGTTTAATACGAATACGTGTGGCCCAGGTATGAATGCACGGCCACTGATTTAGACTCATTAAATAAGTCTGAATATAAAGTCTGAGAGGAATGTGTTGTATATAATATATATATATATATATATATATATATATATATATATATATATATATATATATATATATATATATATATATATGTGTGTGTGTGTATGACAAGGTCAGTATGTTGTCCTGTGTTCACAGAACCGGTTGCAAAGCATTCTGGGAGTAGCGATGCCTCTGTTTCATGCCAGAGGAGTTTTCCAGTACAGCTTTGGACTGATGCCGTACAGGAAGCCCATCCACACCGTCGGTATGACCTCACTGATGTAGTAACACAGTTATTACAACACAACACACTCACATCAACGGCTCAGGATTTGTTGTGTGTTGTTGTTGTGTGTTGTTCTGTTTTGTATTTTTTGTGTTGTGTGTTTTTGTACTTGTGTGTTGTTTTTCTGTGTTGTATTTGTTGTGTGGTGTCGTGTGTTGTATTTGTTGTTGTTATGTTGTACTTGTTGTGTGTTGTTTTTCTGTGTTGTATTTGTTGTGTGTTGTTGTGTTGTTGTTGTATTTGTTGTGTGGTGTCGTGTGTTGTATTTGTTGTTGTTATGTTGTACTTGTTGTGTGTTGTTTTTCTGTGTTGTATTTGTTGTGTGTTGTTGTTGTTGTATTTGTTGTGTTGTATTTGTTGTTGTTGTGTTGTTGTTGTGTTGTTGTTGTTGTTGTTCCTTCATGTGTAACACCCTCCTTGTCTTCAGTGGGGAAGCCGATCTCAGTGGTCCAGACTCCGAGTCCCGGCTGTGAGGACATCGAGTGTCTTCATCAGCGTTACCTTCAGAATCTGACTCAACTGTTTGAACAACACAAACACAACTATGGTCTGGATGAACAACAACATCTGACCTTCATATGACCTTCGTATAAATGTTTGATGGGAAGCGTCTGCAGGAACCAGATGAACCCAGATCTGTAGAGCTGTGAGGCAACAACAACAACAACAACAACAACAGCAGCTTTGTGTTTTCACACTTTAATAAAAACAATGTTAACAAAGAGTTTTACCTTCAAAACAAATAAACAACACAAATCTAAACGCTGTTGGTGTTTTTACAAGAGATTTAAAAGATGAAACTGATTTGGCTACAATAACAAGACAACAACACAATAACAACACAACAATAACACAACAGTAACAACAACACAACAGTAACCAGCCCATGGTCTAGCCCTACACCCCCCCCACCACTCCGCTCTGCTGCCTCGGGGCGATCGGTTCCCCGTCACTCAGAGGTCCCTGCGGCCGATGGACCCGGTCTCTGTTCTCTGTCCTGGCCCCACGATGGTGGAATGAACTCCCCACTGACGTCAGGACAGCAGAGTCGCTGCCCATCTTCCATCAGGCTGAAGACTCACCTCTTCATGAAGCTCTACCCTGAGCCTTCCTCTCAGCACTGGTTGTGTTCATGCTAGTGTGTTTCTGTACGTCTGCTCTGGTTTATGCTCTGAGATGTTTAAAGGAGATGAACTCATGACTTCTGGTGACGAGTAGTTCTCTTGAACACTATGTTGAACACACTGATTGTAAGTCTCTTTGGATAACAGCGTCTGCTGACTGTGAAGGAGGTGATGGAGGAGGTGATGAAGGAGGTAGAGGTGAAGGAGGTGATGAAGGAGGTGATGAAGGAGGTGTCAGTGAAGGAGGTGATGGAGGTTTATCAGACAGTAACTTCTACAGCTTGTTGTTCTGCAGTAAACAAGTTAACAATCAAAGAAGAAACATTCTGATGAAGATATAAATATAAACTCTTTGTTCATTAAACATGAGGATCTATGATTTAAAGAATATACATTTACATTTAATAAAACAGCTTCATCAGTGACTCCATCTTCCTCTTCCTCCTCTTCCTCCCTCTGTCTTCACAGCGCAGGCGCCTCCCTGTCGGACGCGCACGCGCTTCGCTCGTTCACGCGCCGGTCCCGTCGCTTCCAGTCTGTTTGAGTAACACGCGCAGTTTAGGGAGAGGAGGATGAGGAGGATGAGGAGCAGTGAGGAAGAGGAAGTGTCTGTTTAAAGAAGAAGAAGAGACTGGATCTTTAAAACACCAGAAGAAGAATCAGATCCGTAGAAGAAGAAGTCGGAGGAGTTCCTCTTCAAACTTTTTTCTCTGTTAAACTGCGCGCGCTCCCGCCGCCTGCGGCTGTAATGCGCATGCGCTCTCCACAGCTGTTTTGTTTTTTTCTCCCTCGGTGCACAATGGACCGATTGTGTCACCGGACCCGGCCGTGACGTCACTAGACTGACGGGACCGGAGCCAAAGGGAGGCGCGCGGCCGCTGAACGAGTTCACGACCAGGAGAAGCGGGAGCGCGCTTCAGCTGGGTACATGAACGTGAGTGTTTGTTTACAACGATGACGTCAGAGAGCTTGTTGTTTGTAACAAAATGCATACTTATATATATATATATATACACATATATATTTATACACAAATACTCAGAGTACAAGTGAAGTACAGAGCAGTACATATTCAGACTGTTATGATTTCAACTGATAAGATCCTGCAGAACCTGAACTACACACACACTCACACACACTCACACACACACTCACACACACGTTAATCCAGGTTGTGCAACAGTCACAGAACGAGTGATTCAGAGGAAACAGGAAACAGAAGAAGAAGAACATGAGACTGAGACGAAAGCTGCGGGTTGAGAGACACTGACCATACAGAGAGAGAGAGAGAGAGAGAGAGAGAGAGAGAGACAGAGAGAGAGAGAGAGACTTTATTTTGTTGAGGACTATTTGGGGACATCAGAGTTCAGACCAGGTTCCAGATCAGGAGGTTGGTTCATGAAGACTTGAAGCTCAGCTCAGCGTAAAGTGATTCCACTTCAACTGCTTTCAGCACTTTTACTCCAACTCAAGTCAATAAAATGTCCTCATAAGTCATGTTAACAAGTTTATTTATTTGTTTTTCAGTGATTTTGTAGTGTGTGTGTGTGTGTGTGTGTGTGTGTGTGTGTGTGTGTGTGTGTGTGTGTGTGTGTGAGGATGAGCGGTGGAAAAAAGAGGAGTGGCTTCCAAATCACCAGCGTGACCTCAGACTTCAACCAAACTCCAGCCGGCCAATCGGCTCCCAGCGTGGTCCTGACCGTCCTCCAATCAGCAGCCGCCTCCTGCAGCCCTCAAGGAAGCTCCTCCCAGCCGACCACGCCCTCTCTGAAGAGGAAATACATCTCCCATGATGCCTTTGGGCAGGGGTCGGGGTCTTCCTCCAGGTTCCGGGTGGTGAGGCTGGTGGTGGGCGGGGCGAGTGGCGGTGGGCGTGGCCAGCCGTACAGCCGCGGCCGATGGATTTGCACCGACTTTATGGAGCAACAGGAAGGGGCGGGGTTTAGGCGGGTGATGGACACCATGAGACACGCCCACTCGCTGGAGTCCTTGGAGATCATTGGCCGGGACATAGACAGAGGCGGAGTCTACTCCCATGACACCGCCCATCTTTCGGCTCAGCCAATCAGAGGAAAGGAGGGGGCGGGTCTTATACAGCGCAGCGGGCCGCCGTCACCGACACACCAAGAACCAATCAACATCCGGCTCCTGGACTGGAGAGAGCCAATAGGAGCTCAGGGTTATGACTCCACCCCTCCACCTCTTTTGACCCGCCCACGAATCATCCCTCCTCCGCTCCGATTGGACGTGGACTCTGCAGGACGGGTAACGACGCGTTTCTATTGGACGACGTGAGCAGTTTCAAAGTGTCTTCTTACCCACTCACCTGTCTGTCTCTCTGTGTCAGTCTGTCTTCAGGCTGTCTCACTCTCAACCAAGCTCCCCCCCCGCTGGATCGTACCATCCCACTCTGACCCGCCTTCGGACTCCAGCGACCTTCAGTCTGGACCAAACCATCTTCAACCTGCCGGGGGACGCAAGGTAGCTTTCTGTTGTTCTATGAACCGATTAGTAGGAAACAAAAACACAGTTAAAGGGAATAAAAACTAGTGTTCTGCTGGAGGAGGCGGGGATCGAACCACCGACCCTCTGGTTCATAAACAGCGACTCAGGAGTTCATTAGAGATGTTAGATGAGGTTCAAACACACGTTACACACACGCACACACACACGCACACACACACGCACACACACACACACACACACACATACGCACACACACACACACACATACACACACACACACAAATACACACACACATACACACATACACACACACACACACACACACATAGACACACACGCACACACATACATAAATAAATGTTCTTCTCATTTCAAGTAACATAACGTCTGCATTAAAGAATAACTGAATAACTGAACGCTTTTGAAAAATGTCTTCTTAAAATAAAGTAATTCATTTTAGAAAAATGAATTTCACTGAATTGTTCTGCAGCTTTAAATTCATTCATTCAGGTTGAAGTGACGTCTCTCTGGTCTCTCTGGTCTCTCCCTGGTCTCTCTGGTCTCTCTGGTCCCTCTAGTCTCTCTGGTCTCTCTGGTCCCTCTAGTCTCTCTGGTCTCTCTGGTCTCTCTCTGGTCTCTCTGGTCTCTCTGGTCTCTCTCTGGTCTCTCTGGTCTCTCTCTGGTCTCTCTGGTCTCTCTCTGGTCTCTCTGGTCTCTCTCTGGTCTCTCTCTGGTCTCTCTGGTATCTCTGGTCTCTCTGGTCTCTCTCTGGTCTCTCTGGTCTCTCTGGTCCCTCTAGTCTCTCTGGTCCCTCTGGTCTCTCTGGTCTCTCTGGTCTCTCTCTGGTCTCTCTCTGGTCTCTCTGGTCTCTCTGGTCTCTCTCTGGTCTCTCTGGTCTCTCTGGTCTCTGGTCTCTCTGGTCTCTCTGGTCTCTCTGGTCTCTCTCTGGTCTCTCTGGTCTCTCTGGTCTCTCTGGTCTCTCTGGTCTCTCTCTGGTCTCTCTCTGGTCTCTCTGGTCTCTCTCTGGTATCTCTCTGGTCTCTCTAGTCTCTCTGGTCTCTCTGGTCCCTCTAGTCTCTCTGGTCGCTCTGGTCCCTCTGGTCTCTCTGGTCTCTCTGGTCTCTCTCTGGTCTCTCTGGTCTCTCTCTGGTCTCTCTCTGGTCTCTCTGGTCTCTCTGGTCTCTCTGGTCCCTCTAGTCTCTCTGGTCTCTCTGGTCTCTCTGGTCTCTCTCTGGTCTCTCTCTGGTATCTCTCTGGTCTCTCTGGTCTCTCTGGTCTCTCTGGTCCCTCTAGTCTCTCTGGTCTCTCTGGTCCCTCTAGTCTCTCTGGTCTCTCTGGTCTCTCTCTGGTCTCTCTGGTCTCTCTCTGGTCTCTCTGGTCTCTCTGGTCTCTCTGGTCCCTCTAGTCTCTCTGGTCTCTCTGGTCCCTCTAGTCTCTCTGGTCTCTCTGGTCTCTCTCTGGTCTCTCTGGTCTCTCTCTGGTCTCTCTCTGGTCTCTCTGGTCTCTCTCTGGTCTCTCTGGTCCCTCTAGTCTCTCTGGTCTCTCTGGTCTCTCTCTGGTCTCTCTGGTCTCTCTCTGGTCTCTCTGGTCTCTCTCTGGTCTCTCTGGTCTCTCTCTGGTCTCTCTCTGGTCTCTCTGGTATCTCTGGTCTCTCTGGTCTCTCTCTGGTCTCTCTGGTCTCTCTGGTCCCTCTAGTCTATCTGGTCCCTCTGGTCTCTCTGGTCTCTCTGGTCTCTCTCTGGTCTCTCTCTGGTCTCTCTGGTCTCTCTCTGGTCTCTCTGGTCTCTCTGGTCTCTGGTCTCTCTGGTCTCTCTGGTCTCTCTGGTCTCTCTCTGGTCTCTCTGGTCTCTCTGGTCTCTCTGGTCTCTCTCTGGTCTCTCTGGTCTCTCTCTGGTCTCTCTGGTCTCTCTCTGGTATCTCTCTGGTCTCTCTAGTCTCTCTGGTCTCTCTGGTCCCTCTAGTCTCTCTGGTCGCTCTGGTCCCTCTGGTCTCTCTGGTCTCTCTGGTCTCTCTCTGGTCTCTCTGGTCTCTCTCTGGTCTCTCTCTGGTCTCTCTGGTCTCTCTGGTCTCTCTGGTCCCTCTAGTCTCTCTGGTCTCTCTGGTCTCTCTGGTCTCTCTCTGGTCTCTCTCTGGTATCTCTCTGGTCTCTCTGGTCTCTCTGGTCTCTCTGGTCCCTCTAGTCTCTCTGGTCTCTCTGGTCCCTCTAGTCTCTCTGGTCTCTCTGGTCTCTCTGGTCTCTCTGGTCTCTCTCTGGTCTCTCTCTGGTCTCTCTGGTCTCTCTCTGGTCTCTCTGGTCCCTCTGGTCTCTCTGGTCTCTCTGGTCTCTCTCTGGTCTCTCTGGTCTCTCTGGTCTCTCTGGTCTCTCTCTGGTCTCTCTGGTCTCTCTCTGGTCTCTCTCTGGTCTCTCTGGTCTCTCTCTGGTCTCTCTGGTCTCTCTCTGGTCTCTCTCTGGTCTCTCTGGTCTCTCTGGTCTCTCTGGTCTCTCTCTGGTCTCACTCAGAGTTTTTCGAGGAATTATTATTTAAACTGTTAAATGTATTATGATGAACTTCTTTAATAGTAACTTAATGATTGCTGAGTAATCAGAACGACACTAATATAAATATAAATACCTCAACGGTGAAAGTTTTTCTTCTTGTTATTGTTTTCTGATATGTTATATTTTATATATTTTAATTATTTTCTGATATATTAATAGTTTTTATATGAATGTTTTCTGCTGTATTAATACTTAATATCTGACTATAACGTTCTACAACAGTCAGTTTAAACCAGTGAACAACGAATGAACTCGTGGATCAATGAAGCTTTTTGTTCTCACTCTGAGTGGGCGGGAGCAGAACGTCATTGCAGTGTTTCTATTGGCTGTGACAGTGAGTGGGCGGGGGCTGGAATGAGACAGCAGCCAATCAGAGAACAAAGAGTGAGTGTGTGTGGGAGAGAACCTGATGTCTCTCACTTGTCTAGAGTTGTAGTTTGAAGTCAACATCTGGACGTCTTGAGACAGCTGCTGCTGATTGGACGGGGTCTTAAATATGGACCAATGAGCTCACAGAGAAACAGCCAATCACGGGGGACCATAACGGAGGACCAGGGACAATAACAAGGGACAACAAAGTCTCTGGACTTTAACCGGGGACATTGGATTGGACGGCCTTTGAATCAGCTCCTAAGTGGCCAATCTGAACTGTGATTGGTCGACAGGTTTCTGCAGTAGCTGTGCTCTGATTGGTCGGTCATGTCTGACGGTGGGCTGTGATTGTTTGGAGATGTTTCCGGGTCGATGGCGGCCATCCTCTCCCCTTGCTGACTCCGCCCCCTTTCCTCGTCCTCAGCGGCGTCCTCCTTCGACCCCGCCCCTCCCGCTCAGGACTCTGCAGGTTGTTGCTAAGCAACCTGAGACAACCATTGTGTTACGAGGTCAGAGGAAGGTCAGAGGTCAGGTGACGGGTTTCAGGGAGTCCTGGCCAACAACCTCGCTGACCCCTCCCTCCTGGGGTCGGCCAGTCACGGAGGCCAAAACTACGGACCGACCACAAGCTCACGTGACCCCGGCGGCCCCACACCCTCATTGGTCGGTCCCTGTCAGGGCGCCGCTCAGGGGGCGGGGCTCTGAAGCCACCATGATGTCACTGCTGCTGCTCTGCCACAGGTAGCCTGACTTTGTTCAGGTGGTTTGGGTCTCTGCAGGCCCTGTTCTACTTGTGCCCTGGTCTACTTGTGCCCTGGTCTACTTGTGTCGTGGTCTACTTGAGTCGTGGTCTACTTGTGTCGTGGTCTACTTGAGTCGTGGTCTACTTGTGCCCTGCTCTACTTGTGTCGTGCTCTACTTGTGCCCTACTCTACTTGAGGCGTGGTCTACTTGTGTCGTGCTCTACTTGTGTCGTGGTCTACTTGTGTCGTGTTCTACTTGAGTCATGGTCTACTTGTGCCCTGCTCTACTTGTGTCGTGGTCTACTTGTGTCGTGTTCTACTTGAGTCGTGGTCTACTTGTGCCCTGCTCTACTTGTGCCCTGCTCTACTTGTGTCGTGGTCTACTTGTGCCCTACTCTACTTGTGTCGTGGTCTACTTGTGTCGTATTCTACTTGTGTCGTGGTCTACTTGTGTCATGGTCTACTTGTGTCGTGGTCTACTTGTGTCGTGTTCCACTTGAGTCGTGGTCTACTTGTGTCGTGTTCTACTTGAGTCGTGGTCTACTTGTGTCGTGGTCTACTTGTGTCGTGTTCTACTTGAGTCGTGGTCTACTTGTGCCCTGCTCTACTTGTGCCCTGCTCTACTTGTGTCGTGGTCTACTTGTGCCCTACTCTACTTGTGTCGTGGTCTACTTGTGTCGTATTCTACTTGTGTCGTGGTCTACTTGTGTCATGGTCTACTTGTGTCGTGGTCTACTTGTGTCGTGTTCCACTTGAGTCGTGGTCTACTTGTGTCGTGTTCTACTTGAGTCGTGGTCTACTTGTGTCGTGGTCTACTTGTGTCGTGTTCTACTTGTGTCGTGGTCTACTTGTGTCGTGGTCTACTTGTGTCGTGGTCTACTTGTGTCGTGGTCTACTTGTGTCGTGTTCCACTTGAGTCGTGGTCTACTTGTGTCGTGGTCTACTTGTGTCGTGTTCTACTTGTGTTGTGTTCTACTTGTGTCGTGGTCTACTTGTGCCCTACTCTACTTGTGTCGTGTTCTACTTGTGTCGTGGTCTACTTGTGTCGTGGTCTACTTGTGTCGTGTTCTACTTGTGTTGTGTTCTACTTGTGTCGTGGTCTACTTGTGCCCTACTCTACTTGTGTCGTGGTCTACTTGTGTCGTGTTCTACTTGTGCCGTGTTCTACTTGAGTCATGGTCTACTTGTGCCCTACTCTACTTGTGTCGTGTTCTACTTGTGTCGTGGTCTACTTGTGTCGTGTTCTACTTGTGTCGTGGTCTATTTGTGCCCTGCTCTACTTGTGTCGTGGTCTACTTGAGTCGTGGTCTACTTGTGCCCTGCTCTACTTGTGTCGTGGTCTACTTGTGTCGTGTTCTACTTGTGCCGTGTTCTACTTGAGTCATGGTCTACTTGTGCCCTACTCTACTTGTGTCGTGTTCTACTTGTGTCGTGGTCTACTTGTGTCGTGTTCTACTTGTGTCGTGGTCTATTTGTGCCCTGCTCTACTTGTGTCGTGGTCTACTTGTGCCCTGCTCTACTTGTGTCGTGTTCTACTTGAGTCGTGGTCTACTTGTGTCGTGGTCTACTTGAGTCGTGGTCTACTTGTGTAGTGTTCTACTTGAATCATGTTTAGTCCCTAGTAGGACATTCTGACCCTTTATCTTGACACTCCCGTTGGTTCCACCTCTCCTGGACTGGTCTCTCGGACCCTTTTTAGACCGTATCCTGCTTTTGATCGTGTCCTGCTTTTGACCTGGTCCTGCTAGAGGAGGCAGTGTGTTTTGGTTTTACCGACACTAACGTTTAACGTTTAATCCCTTTATGAAGCGGTCTTTGTGTACTTCCATGAATGTGTCATCTGCATCAGCCTACCCACAATGCATCAGTATGTCAGATCCTCAGATGTGTTCCAGTCACCTGTCTGTCTCTCACCTGTCTGACTCTCACCTGTCTGTCTTTCACCTGTGTGTCTCTCCCCTGTCTGTCTCTCCCCTGTCTGTCTCTCACCTGTCTGTCTCTCACCTGTGTGTCTCTCACCTGTCTGTCTCTCACCTGTGTGTCTCTCTCCTGTCTGTCTCTCCCCTGTCTGTCTCTCACCTGTGTGTCTCTCACCTGTCTGTCTCTCACCTGTCTGTCTCTCACCTGTGTGTCTCTCTCCTGTCTGTCTCTCCCCTGTCTGTCTCTCACCTGTCTTTCTCTCACCTGTGTGTCTCTCACCTGTCTTTCTCTCACCTGTGTGTCTCTCACCTGTCTGTCTGTGTCTCACAGCAGCTCCAGTAGCAGTCTGGTCGCCATCGACAACAAAATTGAGGCGGCGATGGTGAGTTTGATTGTTGTAGTTTTAATGTATAAACTATGTATTAATGTATATAAACTATGTATTAATGTGTATAAACTATGTATTAATGTATATAAACTATGTATTAATGTATATAAACTATGTATTAATGTGTATAAACTATGTATTAATGTATATAAACTATGTATTAATGTGTATAAACTATGTATTAATGTATATAAACTATGTATTAATGTGTATAAACTATGTATTAACATGTGTATAAACTATGTATTCATGTATATAAACTATGTATTAATGTGTATAAACTATGTATTAATGTATATAAACTATGTATTATGTATATAAACTATGTATTAATGTATATAAACTATGTATTAATGTATATAAACTATGTATTAATGTGTATAAACTATGTATTAACATGTATATAAACTATAGCTGTGTACTGTGTGTAGTGGCCGGCTGTGGCTCAGTGGAGAGCAGGGCCGTCCTTCAATCAGAGGAGCGGCGGTTCGCGGTTCGATCTCCGGCTCTGCTAGTCGCATGTCGATGTGTCCTTGAGCAAGACACTAGAAATGTGATAGAATCTGAAGTGTAAGTCGCTTTGGATAAATAAATGACTGTAATGTGTGTGTGTGTGTGTGTGTGTGTGTGTGTGTGTGTGTGTGTGTGTAGGACCTGGTGAAGAGTCACCTGATGCTGGCGGTCAGAGAGGAGGTGGAGCTTCTGAGGGAACAAATCAGAGAGCTGCAAGAAAAAAACCAACAACTGGAGAGAGAGAACCACATCCTGAGAACACTCACACACAGTACACACAGTACACACAACACCTAACACACAGTACACACAATACTCACAACACACTCACCTGAGAGCGTTGTCGTGATAATCAGACTAATGAGGACCCTGGTAACCACGACAACAGGATTGTTTGTATCAGCTGAGATGTTCTGTATGAAGATGATGATGATGATGATGATGATGAAGAAGATGATAGACGGTAGAATCTAATAAATTAATAAAGTCTAACTACAGATTTGTTTTGTTTTTGTTGTTCTGAAGACGTTCTGTAAAGAAGTCTTTGTTCTCTTTGTTCATGAAACCAGGTGAAACCAGGTTTATTACCTGTTTGTTGTACCAGTCAGTTTACACACGGCCATCTTGGTTTTTGGCCATCGCCATCTTGTTTTTGTAAACAAGAACTTGCACGAAAGGGTGGAGCTAAGTACAATCAAACGCTGAGTAAGACTAACATTTTTCAACTAACTTTCATGTACTTTAAATACATTTTGTTCCAGTAAAAGTACTGCTACTTTAAATACTTTTAACTACATTAACAGTACTATTACTTTAAATAAATTGTACAACATTAAAGTACTGCTACTTTGAATATAATTTACTACATTAACAGTATTGTTACTTTAAATACATTTTAATACATTAAAAGTACTGTCACTTTAAAGACATTTTACTACACTAACAGTACTGCTACTTTAAATACATTGTACTACATTAACAGTACTGTTACATCGACATTTACTTTCCACGTTTAATATCTTTAATCTTTTTTAACATGTAATATGTTTAATCTTTATTAACATGTAATATGTTTCATCTTTATTAACATGTAATATGTTTCATCTTCATTAACATGTAATATGTTTCATCTTTATTAACATGTAATATGTTTCATCTTTATTAACATGTAATATGTTTCATCTTTATTAACATGTAATATGTTTAATCTTTATTGACATGTAATATGTTTCATCTTCGTTAACGTGTAATATGTTTCATCTTCGTTAACGTGTAATATGTTTCATCTTCGTTAACGTGTAATATGTTTCATCTTCGTTAACGTGTAATATGTTTCATCTTCGTTAACGTGTAATATGTTTCATCTTCGTTAACGTGTAATATGTTTCATCTTCGTTAACGTGTAATATGTTTCATCTTCGTTAACGTGTAATATGTTTCATCTTCGTTAACGTGTAATATGTTTCATCTTCGTTAACGTGTAATATGTTTCATCTTCGTTAACATGTAATATGTTTCATCTTCGTTAACATGTATTATGTTTAATCTTTATTAACATGTAATATGTTTAATCTTTATTAACATGTATTATGTTTCATCTTTATTAGCATGTAATATGTTTCATCTTTATTAAGATGTAATATGTTTCATCTTTATTAACATGTAATATGTTTCATCTTCATTAACATGTATTATGTTTCATCTTTATTAACATGTAATATGTTTCATCTTCATTAACATGTATTATGTTTCATCTTTATTAACATGTAATATGTTTCATCTCCATTAACATGTAATATGTTTCATCTTTATTAACATGTAATATGTTTCATCTCCATTAACATGTAATATGTTTCATCTTTATTAACATGTAATATGTGTCATCTTTATTAACATGTAATATGTGTCATCTTCATTAACATGTAATGTGTTTCATCTTTATTAACATGTATTATGTTTCATCTTTATTAACATGTAATATGTGTCATCTTCATTAACATGTAATGTGTTTCATCTTTATTAACATGTAATATGTTTCATCTTCATTAACATGTAATATGTTTCATCTTCATTAACATGTATTATGTTTCATCTTTATTAACATGTAATATGTTTCATCTTCATTAACATGTAATATGTTTCATCTTTATTAACATGTAATATCTTTCATCTTCATTAACATGTAATGTGTTTCATCTTTATTAACATGTAATATGTTTCATCTTCATTAACATGTATTATGTTTCATCTTTATTAACATGTAATATGTTTAATCTTCATTAACATGTAATATGTTTCATCTTTATTAACATGTAATATGTTTCATCTTCATTAACATGTAATATGTTTAATCTTTATTAACATATAATATGTTTCATTTTTATTCATTTTTAAATGATTTATGTTAAGACGACCTGCATTTTTGTCGTTAAACAGAAGGCGAGTCCTCAGTGTCAACAGATTTATGTCCCCACAACATGAGTAATACATGTGATCACACACACACACACACACACACACAGTGCTGGTAAACAAAGAGATGTGGAAAACCAAAACAGGATTAGGATTAACTGTGTGTTTCTTAATATTCTCTCAGTACTGTGAGTACAAAGGGTGTGCTAAAGATAGTAATATAAAATAAAAACTTGTGTCAGTAAAATGGTAGTTTTGTGGTGTTGTGAGCCATACTGGTGGTACTATTACTGTTACTGGTTCTGATGCATCAAACAATACAAATTATGTGTAGAAGTTGTGAAGATGTTTTAACAGAGTAAAGTGGATATTGTGCCATTTTTCATTCATAACTTGAATGAATGAAAAATCTAATTTGTTGTCAAAAGAAAGGACGAGCTGCTGCTGCTGGCCCTTTAAGAGAGAAGAGGACGAGCCGCTGGCCCTTTAAGAGAGAAGAGGACGAGCCGCTGGCCCTTTAAGAGAGAAGAGGAGACGAGTCACTGGCCCTTTAAGAGAGAAGAGGATGAGCTGCTGGCCCTTTAAGAGAGAAGAAGCTGAGCTGCTGGCCCTTTAAGAGAGAAGAGGATGAGCTGCTGGCCCTTTAAGAGAGAAGAAGCTGAGCTGCTGGCCCTTTAAGAGAGAAGAGGAGACGAGTCGCTGGCCCTTTAAGAGAGAAGAGGATGAGCTGCTGGCCCTTTAAGAGAGAAGAGGATGAGCTGCTGGCCCTTTAAGAGAGAAGAGGATGAGCTGTTGGCCCTTTAAGAGAGAAGAGGAGACGAGCCGCTGGCCCTTTAAGAGAGAAGAGGATGAGCTGCTGGCCCTTTAAGAGAGAAGAGGATGAGCTGCTGGCCCTTTAAGAGAGAAGAGGACGAGCCGCTGGCCCTTTAAGAGAGAAGAGGACGAGCCGCTGGCCCTTTAAGAGAGAAGAGGAGACGAGTCACTGGCCCTTTAAGAGAGAAGAGGATGAGCTGCTGGCCCTTTAAGAGAGAAGAAGCTGAGCTGCTGGCCCTTTAAGAGAGAAGAGGATGAGCTGCTGGCCCTTTAAGAGAGAAGAAGCTGAGCTGCTGGCCCTTTAAGAGAGAAGAGGAGACGAGTCGCTGGCCCTTTAAGAGAGAAGAGGATGAGCTGCTGGCCCTTTAAGAGAGAAGAGGATGAGCTGCTGGCCCTTTAAGAGAGAAGAGGATGAGCTGTTGGCCCTTTAAGAGAGAAGAGGAGACGAGCCGCTGGCCCTTTAAGAGAGAAGAGGATGAGCTGCTGGCCCTTTAAGAGAGAAGAGGATGAGCTGCTGGCCCTTTAAGAGAGAAGAGGATGAGCTGCTGGCCCTTTAAGAAAGAAGAGGATGAGCTGTTGGCCCTTTAAGAGAGAAGAGGAGACGAGCCGCTGGCCCTTTAAGAGAGAAGAGGATGAGCTGCTGGCCCTTTAAGAGAGAAGAGGATGAGCTGCTGGCCCTTTAAGAGAGAAGAGGATGAGCTGCTGGCCCTTTAAGAGAGAAGAGGATGAGCCGACACCCACTCCCCCCTCCTCCTCCTCCTCCTCCTCTCCTCCTCCTCCTCAAACACATTGTTCTCCCGGCGAGCAGCAGCTTCTGCAGACAGGCAGGCAGACATATTGACATACAGACAGACAGACATATTGACAGGCAGGCAGACAGACAGACAGGCACACTGACAGGCAGACAGACAAGTCTCCGGTGTGGACGTTCGGAGGTTTTTAACGGATTCACCGGCTGATACACAGGAGACAAAGACAGAGAGACAGACAGGCTGACAGAGAGACAGACAGACAGAGAGACAGAGAGACAGACAGACTGACTGACGGGCAGAGACGCTATGACCAGAGGCACGCGCCGCTGGACCGACAGGCACGAGCTCAGGTGAGTGACAGAACAAAGAGTCTCTTCTTCCTCTTCCTCTTCTTCTTCTTCTTTGATCTCGTCCGCTGATGCTCCCGCTACCGTTGTCATGGTAACCATATCCTAGTCTGAGGTCATGTCGGTGTTTAATTTAGTATATATATATACTATATAGATTTACATCAAGTTTAACAGTCAAAGATAACTTCCTGTTTACCTGTTTACATGTAAAACACGTGACATCACCACAGACCTGTCAATCATCAGAATAAAATGTCAATAAATGTAATGCAGTCATATAATACTACTACTACTTCTATATAATACTACTACTAATACTACTACTACTTCTATGTAATACTACTACTAATACTACTACTACTTCTATATAATACTACTACTAATACTACTACTACTTCTATGTAATACTACTACTAATACTACTACTACTTCTATATAATACTACTACTAATACTACTACTACTTCTATGTAATACTACTACTAATACTACTACTACTTCTATATAATACTACTACTAATACTACTACTACTTCTATGTAATACTACTACTAATACTACTACTACTTCTATGTAATACTACTACTAATACTACTATATACTACTACTACTACTTCTATGTAATACTACTACTACTACTACTATATTATACTACTACTAATACTACTATATACTACTACTACTACTACTACTTCTATGTAATACTACTACTACTACTACTACTACTACTTCTATGTAATACTACTACTAATACTACTATATACTACTACTACTACTACTACTATATAATACTACTAATACTACTACTACTAATACTACTATATACCACTATATAATACTACTACTAATACTACTATATACTACTATTACTACTACTACTATATAGTACAACTAATACTACTATATAATACTACTAATACTACTACTACTAATACTACTATATACCACTATATAATACTACTACTAATACTACTATATACTACTATTACTACTGCTACTATATAATACAACTAATACTACTATATAATACTACTAATACTACTACTACTAATACTACTATATACCACTATATAATACTACTACTACTACTACTGTATAGTACTACTACTACTACTACTACTATACTACTACTACTACTACTACTACTACTACTATATACTACTACTACTACTACTACTACTATATAACACTACTATATAATACTACTTTTAATACTACTATATATTACTACTACTACTACTATTATTAATAATAATAATAATACTACCACTACTACCATATAATACTACCAATAATACTACTACTACCATATAATACTACTAATAATACTACTATATAATACTTATAATAATACTACTACTAATACCATATAATAATACTAATATTTACCATATAATAATACTACTAATACCATATAATAATACTAATATTTACCATATAATAATACTACTAATACCATATAATAATACTACTAATACCATATAATAATACTAATATTTACCATATAATAATACTACTAATACCATATAATAATACTAATATTTACCATATAATAATACTACTAATACCATATAATAATACTAATATTTACTATATAATAATACTACTAATACCATATAATAATACTACTAATACCATATAATAATACTAATATTTACCATATAATAAAACTTCTAATACCATATAATAATACTACTCCTAATATTTAATATATAATGATGTACAATAATATTAAGAGTTTGTGTGAACAGATGCATGGAGCGCTGCTCTCTTTCCTGTGTGTGTGTGTGTGTCGACGTGTGTGTGTGTGTGTGTGTGTTGTGTGTGTGCGTGTGTGTGTGTGTTGATGTGTGTGTGTGTGTGTGTGTGTGTGTGTGTTGATGTGTGTGTGTGTGTGTGTGTTGATGTGTGTGTGTGTGTGTGTGTGTGTGTGTGTGTGTTGATGTGTGTGTGTGTGTGTGTGTGTGTGTGTGTTGATGTGTGTGTGTGTGTGTGTGTTGATGTGTGTGTGTGTGTGTGTGTGTGTGTGTGTGTTGATGTGTGTGTGTGTGTGTGTGTGTGTGTGTGTGTGATCAGTGAAACCATCTGTCCATTAATATTAGTGATTACTAATAAAAACTCCCAGAATCTATTTATTTTAATTCATTAATGATGAATAAATTCGACCCAAAATCACTTTTCTGTGAATAAAACAAACAGAAAGTTCCGTTAAATCAGGAAGTCAACAGGAAAAAAAGTGAAGGAAATCAGCTTCCTGACAGGAAACACACACACACACACACACACACACACACACACATAAACACACACACACACACACCACTGCTGCTTTTGTCCGTCACAGTATGTGTGTGTGTGTGTGTGTGTCCTACTTTCTGTTCTTTGTTGTTTGACGGCTTCATTGAAAAAAAAACACAAACACAAAGAGACAAAGAGACAAAGAGACAAAGAGACAAAGAGACAAAGACAACATGAAGACTTGAAGAGATATTAATAGAGAACTGACTGAATATGAACAAAAATAAATAAGTAAACATGAAATGATGCAACAAACAAAACTTGTTTTCAAATGAAACAATCAGAAGAAAAAGAAAGACGTCTCGAAATAAACAAAGGACTGATTTTAATATTTCTTTAGTAAAGATTATTTACTGGACGGTACCGGGTCCATCAGGGCCATGTAGGATGGTACTGGGTCCATCAGGGTTAGGTAGGAGTGTACTGGGTCCATCAGAGTTAGGATGGACGGTACTGGGTCCATCAGGGTTAGGTAGGAGTGTACTGGGTCCATCAGGGTTAGGATGGATGGTACTGGGTCCATCAGGGCCAGGTAGGAGTGTACTGGGTCCATCAGAGTTAGGATGGATGGTACTGGGTCCATCAGGGCTAGGTAGGAGTGTACTGGGTCCATCAGAGTTAGGATGGACGGTACTGGGTCCATCAGGGCCAGGTAGGAGTGTACTGGGTCCATCAGAGTTAGGATGGATGGTACTGGGTCCATCAGGGTTAGGATGGATGGTACTGGGTCCATCAGGGCTAGGTAGGAGTGTACTGGGTCCATCAGAGTTAGGATGGACGGTACTGGGTCCATCAGGGCCAGGTAGGAGTGTACTGGGTCCATCAGGGTTAGGATGGATGGTACTGGGTCCATCAGGGCCAGGTAGGAGTGTACTGGGTCCATCAGAGTTAGGATAGACGGTACTGGGTCCATCAGGGTTAGGATGGATGGTACTGGGTCCATCAGGGCCAGGTAGGAGTGTACTGGGTCCATCAGGGTTAGGATGGATGGTACTGGGTCCATCAGGGCCAGGTAGGAGTGTACTGGGTCCATCAGAGCTGATAGACGGTACTGGGTCCATCAGGGTTAGGATGGATGGTACTGGGTTTAAACAGGGTCAAAGATAAACCGGGTCTGTCTGTGTGTCCAGGTAGCCCAGCGCTGAGGTGAGGCTGCTTGTGATTGGTGGTTGCCATGGTGCCCAGGCCGTCTTCGGGGGAGCTGTGGGGGCTCCACCTGATGCCCCCCCGCATCCTGGTGGACTGCTGCCTGCCCAACGGTTGGTTCTCTTCTTCTCTACGGGGATGTGATGATGATGATGATAGTGATGATGGTGATGATGATGATGATGATGATGATGATGATGATGATGGTGGTGGTGATGATGATGATGATGATGATGATGATAGTGATGATGGTGATGATGATGATGATGATGGTGATGATGATGATGATGATGATGATGATGATGGTTATGGTGATGATGATGATGATGATGATAGTGATGATGGTGATGATGATGATGATGGTGATGATGATGATGATGATGATGATGATGATGGTGATGATGATGATAGTGATGATGGTGATGATGATGATGATGGTGATGATGATAGTGATGATGATGATGATAGTGATGATGGTGATGATGATGATGATGGTGATGATGATGATGATGATGATGATGATGGTGATGATGATGATGATGATGGTTATGGTGATGATGATGATGATAGTGATGATGATGATGATGATGATGATAGTGATGATGATGATGATGATGGTGATGATGATGATAGTGATGATGGTGATGATGATGATGATGATGATGATGATAGTGATGATGGTGATGATGATGATGATGGTGATGATGATGATGATGGTGATGATGATGATGATGATGATGATGGTTATGGTGATGATGATGATGATAGTGATGATGATGATGATGATGATGATAGTGATGATGATGATGATGATGGTGATGGTGATGATGATGATGATGATGATGATGATCGTGTCTCAGGGATGATGGTGAGTCTGGAGTGTCTCAGAGAAACTCCTCTCATCAGCATCAAGCAGCAGCTCTTCACTGAGGCCAGGAAGTACCCGCTCTACCACCTGCTGCAGGTACATCTTTGACCCCGTCTACGATTATCTACCGGCAGTAACACAGGTAATAAATCTCTGCTCTCTGATTGGCCAGGAGGAGTCAAGCTACATCTTTGTGGGCGTGAACCAGGAGGCGGAGAGGGAGGAGTTCTACGACGAGACGAGGCGGCTGTGCGACCTCCGACTGTTTCACCCGATCCTGAAGGTCATCGAGCCGCTGGGCAACCGGGAGGAGAAGATCCTGAACCGGGAGATAGGTAACGACTAATGACCTCATCGCTCCCCGAACTCCATCTCCCAGAGTTCCACCCTCCACCCTCAGACTAAAACCCTCCCCGTCTTCAGGGTTCGCCATCGGGATGCCAGTCTGTGAGTTCGAGATGATGAAGGACCCGGAGGTCCAGGACTTCCGTCGCTCCATACTGAGCGTGTGCAGAGAGGCCATGGAGGAAAGGGAGGGGGGAGGGGCTCACAGCCAGGCGCTCTACGTCTACCCCCCCAACCTGGAGTCCAGCCCACAACTCCCACAGCACATCTACAGCAAGCTGGACAAAGGTACATTAAATTACACTGAACCCCCCCTACGAGAACACACAAATACACACAAATACACACAAATACACACTATGAACACACTATCTATGAACACACTATGAACACACTATGAACACAGTCAGCAGGAAAACCAGATCAGGACCTCCCTACTTTTGAATGAGGCCTTTTGTTACCTCAGCCTGGATTAGATGTATGTCTCTTTGTGGTTGTTTTATGTGTCTTTGTGGTTGTTTAATGTCTCTTTGTGGTTGTTTTATGTGTCTTTGTGGTTGTTTAATGTCTCTTTGTTGGTTGTTTTATGTGTCTTTGTGGTTGTTTTTTGTCTCTTTGTGGTTGTTTTATGTGTCTTTGTGGTTGTTTTATGTGTCTTTGTGGTTGTTTAATGTCTCTTTGTGGTTGTTTTATGTGTCTTTGTGGTTGTTTTATGTCTCTTTGTGGTTGTTTTATGTGTCTTTGTGGTTGTTTAATGTCTCTTTGTGGTTGTTGTATGTGTCTTTGTGGTTGTTTAATGTCTCTGTGGTTGTTTAATGTCTCTTTGTGGTTGTTTTATGTGTCTTTGTGGTTGTTTTATGTGTCTTTGTGGTTGTTTAATGTCTCTTTGTGGTTGTTTTATGTGTCTTTGTGGTTGTTTAATGTCTCTGTGGTTGTTTAATGTCTCTTTGTGGTTGTTTTATGTCTCTTTGTGGTTGTTTTATGTGTCTTTGTGGTTGTTTAATGTCTCTTTGTGGTTGTTTTATGTGTCTTTGTGGTTGTTTTATGTCTCTTTGTGGTTGTTTTATGTGTCTTTGTGGTTGTTTTATGTCTCTTTGTGGTTGTTTTATGTGTCTTTGTGGTTGTTTAATGTCTCTTTGTGGTTGTTTTATGTGTCTTTGTGGTTGTTTAATGTCTCTTTGTGGTTGTTTAATGTCTCTTTGTGGTTGTTTTATGTGTCTTTGTGGTTGTTTAATGTCTCTTTGTGGTTGTTTTATGTGTCTTTGTGGTTGTTTTATGTCTCTTTGTGGTTGTTTAATGTCTCTTTGTGGTTGTTTTATGTGTCTTTGTGGTTGTTTTATGTGTCTTTGTGGTTGTTTTATGTCTCTTTGTGGTTGGGTTTAGTAACTAAGGCCTCTGACTGGTGGAGGACCTGAGGGTTTAGTAACCAAGGCCTCTTTTCCAACAACTACTAACTAACTGTTATTTCTGCCTCGAGTGGTTCAGAGCAAAGAGGCCAGATCCACGAATCCGGCCAATCAGAAAGAGACAACTACACGTTGATGCTCAAAGATCCCATGAGCACCACTCTGCAGGACGCTGTGAATCCTGTGACTGTGTCGGGATAGAAAAGATCCATCTAGAGTAAGATAATGTGTCTCTCTCTCTACCCGTCTGTCTGCAGGGAGGTTGATTGTAACCATCTGGGTCATCGTGTCTCCGTCCAACTCCAAACAGAAATACACTCTGAAGGTAAAGCTGGACGTCTGTTGGTTTGAGTCACTCTCTGTTTCTTTACAGCCAACCAAGCTGAGACGCTTCAACTTCACTCAACACATCAACTTCCCCTGAACCACAACCGAGGTCACATCCTGGACCTGGTCACCCCTCCTTTAGCCCCTCTCCCACATACCTGGTCTACCTCTACAATAACACACTCAGACCTGGTCCACCTCTACAACAACACACTCATACCTGGTCTACCTCTACAATAACACACTCAGACCTGGTCCACCTCTACAATAACACACTCAGACCTGGTCCACCTCTACAATAACACACTTAGACCTGGTCTACCTCTACAATAACACACTCAGACCTGGTCTACCTCTACAATAACACACTCAGACCTGGTCTACCTCTACGATAACACACTCAGACCTGGTCCACCTCTACAATAACACACTCATACCTGGTCCACCTCTACAATAACACACTCAGACCTGGTCCACCTCTACAATAACACACTCAGACCTGGTCCACCTCTACAATAACACACTCAGACCTGGTCCACCTCTACAATAACACACTCAGACCTGGTCTACCTCTACAATAACACACAATCCTCTAGAACTGTCTCTTTCACACTGCTCTCTAGTTCACCCCTGAACTCTGCAGTCTAGAGCGACTCTTCAACCAAACCGGCCTCACAGCTCACACCCTGGTTTACAATACTTACAGCAGCGCTGCTCCACCTACTGCTCTGACATCATCCACTCCGGTTCCTGCAACACCATTAGTATCAATAAGGTCTGACCCAGCCTCTCAAGGTGTCCCTTAAGGTTCAGTACTCAATCCTCTGCTCTTCATCCTCTACATGCTCCTCTTTGGTGACATCATACGCCACCATGGTCTCCATTTCTACCAAATCCCCCCCAACTCCACCATCACCACCATCACCACCATCACCACCATCACCACCATCACCACCAACTCCACCATCACCAGCTTCCTCAAACTCTGAAATCCTCATCATCGGCCCCGAATCACGAAACAAATCCCACCACGACATCGATGGCTCCACTGTTCCTGCTTCCTGTCTGTCTGACTACCTGTCTGTCTATCTCCACTGTTCCTGCTGCCACACATGTCCATAACCTTGGTTACGATCAATGCCTCTTCTTCTCCGTCTCCTGCCAATTAAAACTCATTTGTGTAACTGTGTGTGTTTGTGTAACTGTGTAACTGTGTGTGTTGGTGTACAGGTGACTCACGACAGTTTACCTGAGCAGCTCATAGCAGAGTCCATCAGGAAGAAAAGCCGATCGATGCACCTGTCACCTCAACAGCTCCGCCTCTGTGTCCAGGAGTACCAGGGGCAGTACATCCTGAAGGTACACCTGTCTGTCTGTCTACCTGTCTGTCTGTCTGTGTCCAGGAGTACCAGGGGCAGTACATCCTGAAGGTACACCTGTCTGTCTGTCTACCTGTCTGTCTGTCTCTGGTTAGGAGTACCAGGGACAGTACATCCTGAAGGTACACCTGTCTGTCTGTCTACCTGTCTGTCTGTCTGTGTCCAGGAGTACCAGGGGCAGTACATCCTGAAGGTACACCTGTCTGTCTGTCTACCTGTCTGTCTGTCTGTGTCCAGGAGTACCAGGGGCAGTGCATCCTGAAGGTACACCTGTCTGTCTGTCTGTCTGTCTGTGTCTGGTCAGGAGTACCAGGGGCAGTACATCCTGAAGGTACACCTGTCTGTCTGTCTACCTGTCTGTCTGTCTGTGTCCAGGAGTACCAGGGGCAGTACACCCTGAAGGTACACCTGTCTGTCTACCTGTCGGACTACCTGTCTGTCTGTCTACCTGTCTGTCTGTCTGTGTCCAGGAGTATCAGGGGCAGTACATCCTGTAGATACATATGTCTGTCTGAATCACCTGTCTGTCTCACTACCTGTCTTTCTGACTGTCTATCTGTCTGACTCACCTGTCTGTGCCGATGTTGTTTTTTGTCTCTTTGTGGTTGTTTTATGTCTCTTTGTGGATGTTTTATGTCTCTTTGTGGTTGTTTTATGTCTCTTTGTGGATGTTTTGTGTCTCTTTGTGGTTGTTTTATGTCTCTTTGTATCATGTTTAATGTGTCTTTGTGGTTGTTTTGTGTCTCTTTGTGGTTGTTTTGTGTCTCTTTGTGGTTGTTTTGTGTCTCTTTGTGGTTGTTTTATGTCTCTTTGTAGGATGTTTTATGTCTTTGTGGTTGTTTTGTGTCTCTTTGTGGATGTTTTATGTCTCTTTGTAGGATGTTTTATGTCTTTGTGGTTGTTTTGTGTCTCTTTGTGGTTGTTTTATGTCTCTTTGTGGTTGTTTTGTTCCAAAAGAGGGACCATATTACCCTGTTCTGGTGCCTCTCCACTGGCTACCAGTATGGTTCAGAAACTTTAAGGTTCTCTGGTTTGTCTATAAAGCACTAACTGGACTGGCCCCTTCCTTTATTGCAGACCTCTTTACTACATCATCTTCCTCCAGGTCCCTCAGGTCGGCTGACTTGGGGCTCAGGGGAGACTATTGCAGGACTGTGGACCAGCTTCCCCCTTCCTATCAGATCGCCCCCCATTGACTCTTTTAAGTCCAGGCTCAAAACATACTTTTACCCTTTAGCGCAGAGGTCTTCAACAGGGGGTCCATGGAGGTACTGCAGGGGGTCCGCGGAATGTTTGGTTGATTTTGCGCGCGCATGGATCGCATGGATCTCATTTGCGCTCTCGGATTTTGACAGTGATTTGCCTTCATACTGCTCCATCTCTGTCGGTTTGGGGGTCCTTGGCCTAAAAAACGTTATAGACCCCTGCGCGTTTGACTCTTCCTGATTTTTGACTTGTGCATATGTGTTTATTTGGCCCATTTGTGAGCTCTGTGCATTGTTGTTTATTTCAGACTTTCTTTTATTTGTGCTTTGAGCTACCTGCTGTAGCTGTATACCACTTTGGTAAACATGGGTTGTTTTTAAATGTGCTTTATGAATTCATTTGATTGACTGATGGATTTGTGTCTCTTCGTGGTTATTTGTTTGTTTGTTTTTCTTTGCGCAGTCTTTGGTCCAAGAGAATATCTAATATTAATTGTTTCTAAAGGTAGACAGTACATCCTCAAGGTACACCTGTCTACATGACATACCTGTCTGTGTCCAGGTGTACCAGAGATAGTACGTCATGGAGGGACACCTGTCTGTCTGTATGTCTGTCTGACTCACCTGTCTGTCTGTGTCCAGGAGTACCAGGGGCAGTACATCTTGAAGCTACACCAGTCTGCCTGACTCACCTGTCTTTCTGACTCACCTGTCTGCCTGACTCACCTGTCTGCCTGTCTCCTCAGGTGTGTGGCTGTGATGAGTACCTGTTGGAGAAGTATCCTCTCAGTCAGTACAAGGTAACAACTTCACTCTGAAAACACAAACCTTCATGGATGAGCTCTCGAGTACGACCCGTCTGTCCCTCCACCTGTCTCTCTGCAGTATATCCGGTCCTGTATCATCGTGGGTCGTCTTCCACATCTGATGCTGGTCTCCAAAGACAGCCTCTACTCTCAGCTGCCTGCCTCTGGTTTCGTCACACCCTCATACAGGTACAGCAGTCCATCAGCATCTCTGACACACGTATCACAGCCAATCAGGAGCCTGTACAGGTGAAGTGTAGCCAGGTGGAAGATGTTTGTTGTTTGTGTTTCAGTCGTCGAACTCCTCAGCCGTCTCCCTGTCCAGGAGGAGGCGATGGTTCTCCTCCTCGCTCTCTGTGGGCCTTCAACACTCTGCTGAGGGTCCGACTGCTCTGCGCCACTTACGTTAACGTCAACATCCGAGACATCGACAAGGTTCGTCACGACATCATCCTCAGTCTGTTCTCCTGTTCTCGTGTTCTCAGTTTTCTGTCTCTTTGTGGTTGTTTTCTGTGTCTTTGTGGTTGTTTTCTGTCTCTTTGTGGTTGTTTTCTGATCTCTTTGTGGTTGTTTTCTGTCTCTTTGAGGTGGTTTTCTGTCTCTTTGTGGTTGTTTTCTGTCTCTTTGTGGTTGTTTTCTGTCTCTTTGAGGTGGTTTTCTGATCTCTTTGTGGTTGTTTTCTGTCTTTGTGGTTGTTTTCTGTCTCTTTGAGGTGGTTTTCTGATCTCTTTGTGGTTGTTTTCTGTCTCTTTGTGGTTGTTTTCTGTCTCTTTGTGGTTGTTTTCTGATCTCTTTGTGGTTGTTTTCTGTCTCTTTGTGGTTGTTTTCTGTCTCTTTGTGGTTGTTTTCTGATCTCTTTGTGGTTGTTTTCTGTCTCTTGGAGGTGGTTTTGAGTTTCTTTGAGGTGGTTTTGTATCTATTTCTGGTTGTTCAGAATCTGTTTGTTGAGGTTTTCATCTATTTCTGGTTGTTTTGCATCTCATTCTTGTTACGTTTCTCTTTGTGGTTTGTTAGTGTCTCTTTGTGGTGGTTCTGTGTTTCTTTGTGTCTCGTTGTGGGTTGTTTGTGTCTCTTTATGTGTCTTTGTGGTGGTTCTGTCACGGTTAGGCTTTGCCTCTTGTGTCTGTCTGTGTGTGTGTGTGTGTGTGTGTGTGTGTGTGTGTGTGTGTGGGTGTGTGTGTTTTTCTCCTGATTGTTCTCATTTACTTCACCTGACCCTGGCTTTTCCCTCTTCCAACTCCACACTGCACTCATTCAACTCACCTGCCTGCAATCTACTCATCACCCCACACATATACTGTATTCTCCCCTGCTTTCCCTGTTCAGATTGTATTTGTCCTTCCCAGAGTGTGCTTCATGTTCTGGTATTTTGTCCTCGTGTTTGTTTCGATGATTAGTGACTTTGCCTTTCTACAGTTTTTGGATTTTTGGTCCGCTCGCTGTTGGAGCCGTTTTGAGTTCTTTATATTACTTTTTTGGTGACCAGTAAAAGAACCTTGCCTTCCACCTTGTCTCCAGTGCCTGTCTCTGCACTTGAGTCTCTGCTCTGTTCCAGAAGTGTGAGAGGTTCTGTGTGTCTTTATGTCTCTTTGTGGTGGTTCTGTGTGTCTTTATGTCTCTTTGTGGTGTAAAGCTTGAAACATGTACTGTGTGTGTGTGTTTAGATCTATGTGAGGACAGGAATCTATCACGGTGGAGAGCCGCTCTGTGACAACGTCAACACCCAGAGAGTCCCCTGTTCTAACCCCCGGTAACAAACTCACTGAATACACACACTGATTATACGCACTGATTATACACACTGAATATATACACTGATTATACACACTGAATATACTCACTGATTATACACACTGATTATACACACTGAATATACACACTGATTATACACACTGAATATATACACTGATTATATACACTGAATATATACACTGAATACATACACTGAATACGCACACTGATTATACGCACTGATTATACACACTGAATACACACACTGAATACACACACTGATTATACGCACTGATTATACACACTGAATATATACACTGATTATACACACTGAATATACACACTGATTATACACACTGATTATACACACTGAATATACACACTGATTATACACACTGAATATATACACTGATTATACACACTGAATATACACACTGATTATACACACTGAATATACACACTGATTATACACTGATTATACACACTGATTATACACTGATTATACACACTGATTATACACACTGAATACACACACTAATTATACACACTGATTATATACACTGATTATACACACTGAATATACACTGATTATACACACTGATTATACACTGATTATACACACTGATTATACACACTGAATACACACACTAATTATACACACTGATTATACACACTGATTATACACACTGATTATACACTGATTATACACACTGATTATACACTGATTATACACACTGATTATATACTGATTATACACACTGATTATACACACTGATTATACACACTGAATACACACACTGATTATACACACTGAATATACACACTGATTATACACACTGAATATACACACTGAATACACACACTGAATATGTGAGATAAATGGATTTTTGGACTAACTAATGTTATATTTTAAGGTGTGTTACAGTTCAAACGGCCAGCGATGTTATATTTTAATGTGTGTTATAGTTTAAACGGCCAGCAGGTGTCGCCATCTCACCACTAGGGGGTTGTCTGCGCATGATATTCTGGTCCTTGTGGTAAAGAAGCGGTGAAGAAGAACGAAAAAGAACGTTGTACCGTAGCATTAGCCAAGGCGCGAATAAAACACTTTTGTTAAAAACGCTATTCAAGGTGTCTGCTACCGTTCTTTGGTGCGCCCGTCATCAGACACTGACGGGTGGGCAACATATCTTGGCGAGCCAGCCAGGAGAAAGGTGTCTTCAAGCAGAATCTCCAGCAGTGAGAGGAAGATCTTTCTCCCAAGACGAACCTAGAACAACAGTTAGCTAACTGCCGTGTCATCATGGAACTTGAGGCGCTTCTGGACAGAGCCAGCTCAATTCTGACCAAACTACACTGGGATCAGGTAGTACAAGTCTGCACACACCTAAACTGTATTGAGGAAGATGACGAGACCATAAATGATAGGAGTCGACGAACACTTGTTAAACTAGTGGAGAAGAAACTGGATGCTATTGAACAGGATGAGGATGGGGATGAAGCATGTCAGATTATCCAAGATCTTTTAGCCTTCATGGGAGCAATGGTTGACGGGAGTGGTGAGGAAACAGAGCAGGAACGTCTCCGCTTACGAGAGATAAAGGGGAAGTACGTTGAGCTGCAGAAGTCCCAAGAACTGTCCCGTAAGCTCCTAGAGGAGGAAATTAAAGCTCTCAGTAATAAACTGCATATAACCGACCCCACTGTGAATGAGCTTATCCAGTCCCCTCAACAATCCAAAATTCCTGAAGTAACCATTCGAAGAGAGTTCCGTATAAGTGGGCAAATTGGCGAGGGAGGACAGCGCGACAAATTGTCATATACCAACCTGGTACACCAGATAGACGGAGGACTTCGGAGAGGTCATGGTGAATCAGATATCATTGAAGCAGTCATAAAAGCCATTAGCCCAGGGCTGAAACTGCGGGATATGCTTGAAATAAAAACTGATCTGACTCTCTCAAAGCTTAAGACTATTCTAAAGGGGCACTATAATGAGGAAGATACATCAGACCTGTACCAGAGACTCATTAGCATAGTTCAGGAACCGAAGGAATCAGCTCAAAACTTCCTGTTCAGGGCGATAGAACTCAAAGACAGGCTGCTGTTTGCATCAAAAGAAAATGAGTCGGGGGAGCAATATAGCCCTGATTTGATAAGTAAGAAATTCTTGAGGTCCGTGGGCACAGGGCTGTTGAGTGATAACATTAAATTCCAGATAAAGCCTTTCCTGGACGACCCAACAGTCAGTGATGAGATGCTCATTGAAAGAGTAAATGAGGCAGCAAGTCTTGAGGCAGAGAGACTCAACAAACTCAAGAAATCCACTGTCAAGTCAGCCCGTGTAAATGAGCTACATGCTAGTGTTTCAGGGGAGGCAGCGAGCAGCCAACATAGCTCTTCTCCAGACCCAACTGCACAGGCTGGGAGGAACAGCCGAGACCAGAAAGAAAAGCCTCCGACAACCCGCCACACATCAGACACTGAGATCCATTCAATCGTGAGGGAACTGAAAACTGAAATGGCAGAGATGAAAAAGATGGTATTGGCTTCCATGAGTACATACACAAACAGGAGACAGACAATGGGAGAGAGAGGGGCTCGGAAGAGAGGCTGCAGGACCTGCCAGGACAAAGGTGAAGGAGAAAGCTGCAACCACTGCTTCAAGTGTGGCCAGGCTGGACATGTGTCTCGTGGGTGCAGGGCTCCTTACCAGTCTCAGGGAAACGGGAGAGGGTTGCTGTCGAGGGACCCACAGTAACCCAACAAAAACCATCACAGTCCCGATGTTGCCAGAACTGCCTACAAGAGGAGGACCAGGTAAAAATACTACAAAAATGTAAGGGGTGTTCAGTCACATTATACTGCTCAAAAGAATGTCAGAGAAACCACTGGGAAAAGCACAAGCCTCTCTGTGTGGCAATAAGTCAAGTCGAGAAAAGGGTAACTGAGGAGGAAGAAAGAAAACACAAATTACCAGATATGTGTAAGGTGAATTACCTCTCAGCCAAACAGAAAAGGAGACTGATTAAACTGATAGGAAGACGGAATATGGTGAAATGTAGCTTTGACAACATACCTGTGACAGCACTCTGGGACACGGGGGCACAGGCAACAGTGATAAATGATGCCTGGAGAGGTAAACACCTCCCTCACAGCATAATTCGTCAGATTGATGAACTTATTGGACCAGATCCACTAAATGGGGTTGCAGCCAATCAGACAGAAATACCATTTATTGGGTGGATACCGGTAGAGTTCAAACTGAACTCGGAGGTTTCAAATCACAGTATGTTGGTACCAGTGCTTGTGTCCAGCAACCCGAAGGTAGCTGAGGATCCCATCATAGGCTTCAATGTGATAGAGGAAATGATAAATACACAAATAAAACAGCTGGGAGTGACAACAGATGACTGTGTTGCACAAATAGTTAGTGGGGCCTTTGGCATTGACTCCAGTGCTGCTGAGACCTTCATACAATTAATGCACACCTACCAGTCAGATAATGAGGAAGTGATCGTGAAAACGGGCAAGCATAGAATAGTCCTCCTTCCTGGAGAATCAACCACGGTGAGGTGCCGCTCGCACACACAGACTGACGAAGACACAGTGATGTTGTTTTGCCCTGACACAAAAACCAGTCTGCCAGAAGGGGTACATATACAGGAAGTGCTATTCACCAAGCGAAAGGGGAATTGTACCACTATTCCAGTCCCTATAGTTAACAGCACTAAACACAGTGTCGCACTGAGCCCACGCACAAACTTAGGGCACATTGAAATGGTGAAGGCAGTTTACCCAGCAGCAGTGCAGCCCGTCATGGAGGGACAAGCAGCACAGACAGAGACGCAGGACACAGGAAACACACCACCTGATGAGTTTGGCGGAGTCAACACTGACACACCATGTCCAGCCCAGAGTGACAGCAAAGCATGGGACCCACCTCTAGCACTGGATCACCTGACCAGCGAGCAGCAGGCTATTGCAAAACGAATGCTGAGAGAGGAGTGTAATGCCTTTTCAAAAGATGATATGGACGTTGGCTGTATTCCAACACTGAAAATGCACATCACCTTAAAGGATCAGACTCCTGTCCAAAAGACTTATATCAGTGTTCCAAAACCGGTTCACCAGGAAGTGAAGGAGTACCTGCAAGACCTCATCAACAGGGGCTGGATCACAAAATCAAAGTCACCCTACTCCTCACCAATTGTCTGTGTCAGAAAAAAAGATGGTAGCTTGAGATTATGCTGCGATTACAGAGAACTAAATCGTAAGTCAGTGCCAGACAGACATCCCATCCCAAGGATACAGGATATGCTAGATAGTCTCAGTGGGAGTTCCTGGTTTTCAGTGTTAGATCAGGGCAAGGCATACCACCAAGGGTTTCTAGATGAAGAGAGCCAGCCTCTCACAGCCTTTATAACTCCATGGGGCTTGTACCAGTGGATACGAATCCCATTTGGATTGAGTTCAGCACCGGCTGAATTTCAAAGGAGTATGGAGGAGTGTCTATGGGGACTACGGGATGAGATCTGCCAGCCATATCTAGATGATAATCTAGTCCACAGTAAATCTTTTCAGGATCATGTCAACCACATACAGATGGTTCTGAGGCGGTACCAACAACACGGCATCAAGCTCACAGCAAAGAAATGTGAACTATTCAGACACAATGTAAGATTTCTGGGGAAGATCGTGTCTAAGGAGGGATACACAATGGATCCTGCAGAAATAGCCCCGGTGCAGGCCTTAAAGGAGAAATGTCCTACTACTGTTGGAGAGGTAAGACAGTTGCTAGGGTTTCTCTCCTACTACAGGTCTTACATACAGGACTTTTCACGCCTGGCTAAGCCATTGTATGACCTGTTAGCAGCCCCTCCAAGTGGCACCGATCCTCCTCCTAATACCAAAGTCCTCAAAAGAAAAACAACACAGAAAAGAGGGAAACAGGGACAGTTGCCTAGTGGGACACATGTGACATGGACTGAGGAACATTGCCAAGTAGTGGGCCAGCTAGTCGACAAGCTGTCCAGCCCACCAGTACTCAGTTACCCTGACTTCAACCAACCATTCGTCCTCCACACTGATGCATCACAAGAGGGCCTCGGAGCGGTGTTGTACCAGCAGAGGGAAGGCAAGCTGAAGGTAATAGCCTATGGCTCCAGAACTCTTACCCCTCCAGAAAAAAATTATCATCTGCATTCTGGTAAATTAGAGTTTCTGGCACTAAAGTGGGCTATTTGTGAGCGCTTTAGGGACTATCTGTTCCATACTCCTTCCTTTGTTGTGTATACTGACAATAATCCGCTCACATACATACTGTCAACTGCAAAGTTAAATGCCACAGGGCAGAGATGGGTAGCCGAGTTAGCGGATTTCAATTTTACTATAAAGTACAGACCAGGTAAAGCAAATGCGGATGCAGATGGCTTGTCTAGAATGCCTATGTATTTTGAGAGGTACATAAGTCAGTGCACAGAGTCAGTCAGTCAGGAAACAGTGAGTGCCACTAAGCAGGGTATCCTGGTGCAGCAGGAGGAGCCAGCACCGTTGTTGAGCTCAGTCTCATTCAGTACACTTCAAGAACAGGCAGATACAGACAGGTTGGTCAGCACAGTACAGCCAATATCCAAAGACAAAATACGAGATGCACAACAAAAAGACCCGGTTATAGGCAAAGTATTGGACTACAAAATGAAAAATGAAAGGCCAAGTCCCAATGTCCTAAGGAAGGAAAGCCCTGAGCTGAGAAACCTGGTTAGGGAATGGAGTAAACTGGAGATCAAGGCAGATGGAATTTTGCATAGGAGGAGTCAGTCTAGATGTCAGCTAGTACTCCCCAAGATCTACCATCCTCTCGTTCTGAAAGAGCTTCACAAGGAGATGGGTCACTTGGGCACAGAAAGGACAGTTAATCTGATCAGAGACCGTTTCTTTTGGCCAAAAATGCAGCGTGACGTTGAGCACTTCGTGACAAATGTGTGTGAATGCCTCAAGAAGAGGAAACCAAACCGAACAGCACGAGCTCCGATGATGAGTATCAAAACCACTCACCCATTTGAGTTAGTCTCAGTGGACTTCCTACACCTGGAAAAGTCTAAAGGGGGGTATGAATATATTCTGGTGGTTATAGACCATTATACACGCTTTGCCCAAGCCTACGCAACTACCAACAAATCAGCAAAAACTGTGGCTGACAAACTATTTAACGATTTTGCTATGAAATTTGGGTTTCCTGGAAAAATCCATCATGACATGGGCAGGGAATTTGAGAACCAGTTACTGCACCGTCTAAAAGAACTCTGTGGTATCAAGGGATCACACACCACTCCTTATCACCCACAAGGGAACGGACAGACTGAAAGATTCAACAGAACACTTCTCTCCATGTTAAGAACACTGACAGAGGAACAGAAAACTGACTGGAAAAGCTATCTTCCTAAAGTCCTGCATGCTTACAATTGCACCTCGAGCGATGCAACAGGCTACTCTCCATTCTTCTTGTTATTTGGCAGGACACCCCGGCTTCCAGTGGACATCCTTTTTGGAATCGAAAGGGAGGACCAGCCAGGCTCATATCAGGCCTATGTGGAGAAATGGAGAAAGAGGATGACAGAGGCCTATGAGATAGCATCTAAACATGCAGGCAGGTCAGCCGACAGAGGAAAAAAACAATATGACAAAAGAATCTATGGTCCGGATTTACAAGTGGGCAGCCGAGTCCTAGTGAGGAATACAACAGAGAGAGGAGGGCCGGGAAAGCTCCGATCATACTGGGAGAATGATGTCTACATCATCAGAGGACGTAAAGGGGATGACAGTCCTGTGTTTGAGGTCGAATCTGAGAGTGGGAAAAGTAGGACAAAAGTCCTCCACAGAAATCTATTGTTGCCATGTGACTTCCTGCCTGTAGCTGAAAACACAAAACCAAAAACATTCCAAAGCACAGAGCAAGTAAGGACAAGAAACAATAATGGAATCGGTCAGGAACTCAGAACACAGCACATCCAGCAAACAGACACTGATGAAGAATCAGATGAAGAGTTTCCAACAGGAGTACTCTCTTGGTCATCCGCAGAACAGGAAGATTCGCTGGCACTCAATCCGACAGCACCGGAATTCTATCCCCAGGACACATCTGACGTGTCAGATGGACACCACTCGCTCCATGGAGCTCATGAGGAACAGGATGACAACCCAGCTACGGACAGGGCAGAACTGGATTTTATAGACAACAAGGATGACATTGGGAATCCAGGAGAAAGTGTGGACTCTGACATTGAGATGCTGGAGGAAACCGAACAGATAGCAGGATATCCCAAAAGAGAAAGGAGACGACCACAGACACTGACATACGACAAACTTGGTCAGCCTAATTTCACACAGAGAACAGTGTCCACCAGAGAAATAGCCGTGAACAGCTACTGGCGGCCTTGGTAGTGGAAATAAATTGGTACAGTTCATTGACTGAGAAAGAGACTCGTACCATTTGAAACGATACATAAGGTGGCTGGTGGCCTGGGAAGAGCAAAGCACACAATCCGTTGGCTGAAGTGTGTCAGGGCGTTTGAATATGAAGTGGGTATGAGGACTGTCAGAGAGAGAAACCCACCCAGGTACAAGGACTAATAGAATGGTAATGATGTGAAATAGGGGTAATGGGTATGTGAAGTGACAAAGTCAGGGGCAGTCATGATCACAGTGCACAGTGGTTATGGTGCTAAAGGAAAAAATGTCATACCCTTTATGTTAAAGAACGTGCTGCCCAATCATTGTAATACCACTCTATGTATGTACACAAAAGGTTACCAGTGTAGTTAAATGTCGAGACGACATTTGTTCAAGTGGGGGAGAGTGTGAGATAAATGGATTTTTGGACTAACTAATGTTATATTTTAAGGTGTGTTACAGTTCAAACGGCCAGCGATGTTATATTTTAATGTGTGTTATAGTTTAAACGGCCAGCAGGTGTCGCCATCTCACCACTAGGGGGTTGTCTGCGCATGATATTCTGGTCCTTGTGGTAAAGAAGCGGTGAAGAAGAACGAAAAAGAACGTTGTACCGTAGCATTAGCCAAGGCGCGAATAAAACACTTTTGTTAAAAACGCTATTCAAGGTGTCTGCTACCGTTCTTTGGTGCGCCCGTCATCAGACACTGACGGGTGGGCAACATATCTACACACTGAATATACACACTGATTATACACACTGAATATACACACTGATTATACACTGATTATACACACTGATTATACACTGATTATACATACTGATTATACACACTGAATATACACCCTGATTATACACACTAATTATACACACTGATTATATACACTGATTATACACACTGAATATACACACTGAATATACACCCTGATTATACACACTAATTATACACACTGATTATATACACTGATTATACACACTGAATATACACTGATTATACACTGATTATACACACTGATTATACACACTGATTATACACTGATTATACACACTGAATACACACACTGAATATACACACTGATTATACACACTGAATATACACACTGAATACACACACTGAATATATACACTGATTATACACACTGATTATAAACACTGATTATACACACTGATTATACACTGATTATACACTGATTATACACACTGAATACACACACTGAATATACACACTGATTATACACACTGAATATACACACTGAATACACACACTGAATATATACACTGATTATACACACTGATTATACACTGATTATACACACTGAATACACACACTGAATATACACACTGATTATACACACTGAATATACACACTGAATACACACACTGAATATATACACTGATTATACACACTGATTATACACACTGATTATAAACACTGATTATACACACTGATTATACACTGATTATACACACTGAATACACACACTGAATATACACACTGATTATACACACTGAATATACACACTGAATACACACACTGAATATATACACTGATTATACACACTGATTATACACTGATTATACACACTGATTATACACTGATTATACACACTGATTATACACACTGATTATACACTGATTATACACTGATTATACACTGATTATACACACTGAATACACACACTGAATATACACACTGATTATACACACTGAATATACACACTGAATACACACACTGAATATATACACTGATTATACACACTGATTATAAACACTGATTATACACACTGAATACACACACTGAATATACACACTGATTATACACACTGAATATACACACTGAATACACACACTGAATATATACACTGATTATACACACTGATTATACACACTGAATATACACACTGAATACACCCACTGAATATATACACTGATTATACACACTGAATACACACACTGAATACACACTGATTATATACACTAATTATACACACTGAATATACACACTGAATATATACACTGATTATACACACTGATTATACACACTGAATATACACACTGAATACACCCACTGAATATATACACTGATTATACACACTGAATATACACACTGAATACACACACTGAATACACACACTGATTATACGCACTGATTATACACACTGAATATATACACTGATTATACACACTGAATATATACACTGAATACATACACTGAATACACACACTGATTATACGCACTGATTATACACACTGAATATATACACTGATTATACACACTGAATATACACACTGATTATACACACTGATTATACACACTGAATATACACACTGATTATACACACTGAATATATACACTGATTATACACACTGAATACACGCACTGATTATACGCACTGATTATACACACTGAATATACACACTGATTATACACACTGAATATATACACTGATTATACACACTGAATATATACACTGATTATACGCACTGAATACACACACTGAATATATACACTGATTATACACTGAATATATACACTGATTATACACACTGAATATACACACTGATTATACACACTGAATACACACACTGATTATACACACTGAATATACACACTGATTATACACACTGAATATATACACTGATTATACGCACTGAATACACACACTGAATATATACACTGATTATACACTGATTATATACACTTTCTCCACCTGTCTTGCTGACCACCTGTCTCTTAGCTCTGTGTCTCCTGTCCTACCTGTCTGTCTGTCTCCAGGTGGAATGAGTGGCTGGCCTATGACATCTACCTGGCTGATCTACCTCGCTCAGCCAGACTCTGTCTGTCGATCTGCTCTGTGAAGGGAAGGAAAGGAGCCAAGGAGGTGAGCTGGAATGGAGACAAGAACTCATAAACACATGAAGGAACCAAAGAAAGTGACTGAATCCACCTGTGTGTCCCTCAGGAGCACTGTCCTCTGGCCTGGGGCAACGTGAACCTGTTCGACTACACAGACATTCTGGTTTTGGGTAAAGTGGCTCTGAGTCTTTGGCCGGTCCCTCACGGCCTCGAGGACCTCCTCAATCCCATCGGAGTCGCAGGTTCAAATCCCAACAAGGTACACGACATCTCCGACTACCTGTCTGTCTCTCTGCCCATGGATCACATGTGATTGATGTATTATTGATCGTCCTCTTTAGGAGACTCCCTGTGTGGAGCTGGAGTTCTCCTGGTTTAATCAGACGGTTGTGTTTCCTGATGAGCAGCAGATAGAAGAACACGCTAACTGGACCGTCAGCCGAGAGCTGGGCTACACCTACTGCCATGGAGTGGTAATCTGTGTATAAATACACATATACACACGTATATATATATTAGTGTTGGGCAACTTATCTCGTTAACGCATTAATTAATCGCGCATTAACGCAGTTTTAAAAAAAATGCAAAACACACGTTGATGCAGCAAATCACCCAAACAAACGGTGGAGGAAGATTCAGACTACGTGGATGCAGCGCGTGGAGAAGTTTAGAGAAGCTAAAGACAAGCTAACAGATGCTACAGAGACAAGCTAACAGATGCTACAGAGACAAGCTAACAGATGCTACAGAGACAAGCTAACAGATGCTACAGAGAAAAGCTAACAGATGCTACAGAGAAAAGCTAACAGATGCTACAGAGACAAGCTAACAGATGCTACAGAGAAGTGGAGACACTCTGCAGGTTGGTGTTTTTTTTTTAATTTATTTTTTTTTATTTGCAGAATTGAAACAATGAAATTCAAAACAAACATAACAGAGATAAATGAATATCACAGTGCAGGAGGAGGCAGAAAGCCAACTGGGCTTATTTGAAGCCTCCTCCTATATAATATTAAAATTTTACAAAATTACAAACGTGAAGCTGTCGGTCTGAGGAACGTCCTTAAGGCGCGTTCACGTCTCGTTTGGTGTGAACGCACCTTTAGGATCAACCAATGACGTCACGTATGAGCCTCAAGACGCACCGTCACTAGAAGAACACACAAGTTGTGTTAAAGGAGAGGACGAGCACCAGCTGCTGCTCTCACTGAGACTACTGGACATCGCTGGGTGACCTTCATCACCTCTGAGTTACAGCATCATAGTGATGAAGAGGAGAACACACAACACACACATTGTGATGAAACGTGTTGTTCATGTTGTTCATGTTCACACACTGAGCACAGAGAGAGAAGAGAATCCTGCTGTTAACAACAACCGCATGAGTTTAACGTGTTCACACCACATGTTGTTGACCTTTGACCTTTAGTTCATAGAGCAGCACTTTAACATACAAGAGACCAACACACTACTTTAGATTCATTATGAACTTTAACATAACAATGAGATTAATCAACATTACATGTTAATCGTTGCCCAGCATTAATGTATGTATATGTGTATTGTATAGATCACAGTATAGATCAGTGTGTGTATATATATATATACACACACTGATCTATACTGTATAGATCTATACTGTATAGATCAGTGTGTGTATATATATATATATATACACACACTGATCTATACAGTGTCAAACTTCTAACATCTGTACAGATTTATCCCGTCAAAGATGGCAGCAGATCTCATTCATTTTTTGTCCCTAACTTTCATTCTCCTTCCCTCCACCTGTCTCTCTCTCACCTGTCTCTCTCTCACCTGTCTCTCTCTCACCTGTCTCACTGTCTCAGAGCAGTCGTCTGGCCTGTGACAGCAGAACTTCAGCAGGTGATGCAGAGCAGCTTCGTTCTCTTTGCTCCAGAGATCCTCTCTATGAACTCTCAGAGCAGGAGAAGGACTTCCTGTGGAGGCACAGGTGAGGGGCGGGGCTTCCTGTGGAGGCACAGGTAGGGGCGGGGCTTACTTTAGAGACAGGAGCGAAGCAGGTTTAAATGTGAACAGTTTAAATGGTCTTTAAGACAAATAATTGATTCTACCTGTCTCACCTTTCGCTACCTTTTTCTTTACCCTTCTTGTCTGTGGCTATGTGACTCGTTTCTTCCCAAACTGTCCTTACCCACCTTCACCTGTCTACCTGTGCCTTTCCTGTTCTCTACCTGTCTTTCTCTCTGCAGACATTACTGTGTAAACATACCAGAGTCTCTTCCTAAGCTGCTTCTGTCCGTCAAATGGAACTCTCGAGACGAAGTGTCCCAGGTACGAAAACCACCTCCTCACAGTCAGGATGACTTCTTTATTCAATTCATCTCATCAGTTACCTGTCTGCCCCCCCCATCCCCCCCTCAGATGTACTGCTTGCTGAAGGAGTGGCCTCTGATGGAACCTGAATCTGCTCTGGAGTTGTTGGACTGTAACTTTCCTGATCCGATGGTCAGAGAGTTCGCTCTGCGCTGCCTGGTGCAAGGCCTGACTGACGACAAGCTGTCACAGTACCTGCTGCAGCTCGTACAGGTGAGTTTATGCCCTCATGTCCTGGTCGCCTACGGGTGCGTTCCGCCTCTTGGTACGGGTGCGTTCCGCCTCTTGGTACGTTCCGCCTCTTGGTACGGGTGCGTTTCGCCTCTTGGTACGTTTCGCCTCTTGGTACGGGTGCGTTTCGCCTCTTGGTACGGGTGCGTTTCGCCTCTTGGTGCGTTTCGCCTCTTGGTACGGGTGCGTTTCGCCTCTTGGTGCGTTTCGCCTCTTGGTACGTTTCGCCTCTTGGTGCGTTTCGCCTCTTGGTACGGGTGCGTTTCGCCTCTTGGTACGTTTCGCCTCTTGGTACGGGTGCGTTTCGCCTCTTGGTACGTTTCGCCTCTTGGTACGGGTGCGTTCCGCCTCTTGGTACGGGTGCGTTTCGCCTCTTGGTACGTTTCGCCTCTTGGTACGGGTACGTTTCGCCTCTTGGTACGTTCCGCCTCTTGGTACGGGTGCGTTAGGTATGTAGTCAGGGTGAAGCCTCACATTTATTTTGTCCGGTCAGTCACCTAGCTGGTGCTACCTTTTGAAGTAATTGAAGCTGTAAAGTCAAGTACTTGCTCATATGGTCGTATGACCCACCCTTCTCTGATTGGCTTATCCTCATATTCTTAGCCTAACCAATCTCACTGCTAATCAATGAAGGTAAGGAGTACCAGCCAATCAGAGGACCAACTCTGTCTGTGAATTGTGTGTTTGCAGGTGTTAAAGTACGAAATGTACCTGGACAATCCTCTGGCTCGGTTCCTGATAAAGAAAGCTCTGACCAATCAGAGGATAGGACACTTCTTCTTCTGGCATCTCAAGTGAGGAACACAACCTGTAGAATGAACAGTTCCCCACAGAGCTGTTAACACATACAGATCTACAAGTTCTAGTTGGTTCTAGTTCTACAGTGTTGTGTTAAAACTAACAGGAACTCTGTTCTCAGGTCAGAGATGCACAATAAGACCGTGTCCCGTCGGTTTGGTCTGCTGCTGGAAGCTTTCTGCAGAGCCTGTGGCATGTACCTGAAGCACCTGAACCGACAGGTGAGCACTGAAACACCTGAACAGCCTAGTGGTTCAGTGTGATACTGCAGTCAATAACTGTGTGTGTCTGCAGGTGGAGGCGATGGATAAACTGGTTAACTTGACCGACACACTGAAACAAGAGAAGAAGGACGAAACTCAAAAAGTATGAAAACAAGAACAGTTTTCTATTTTAAAGGATCAGTGTGAGAGATTTAGAGACCTCTAGTGGTGAGTTACAGAACTACGGTGGCCTGCAGGTTCAGAAAGTCTTCAGGATACTCGGAGCTGCTCTTATTATTACTCTGTTCCTCTTCATGACTAAATAATTGCTTTTAAATATATGTATAATTTTACAAATGTAAAAAGAGTAAATTCAGAACAAGATGAGAACCCCCCCACAGGTTTTAAGAAAGGAGACGAGACGGCCTGTAGCAACTACAGAAGAACAGAACTCCAGTCTGCAACAGGCAGATTCCTGATCCACATAGTGGCCTAACCGGCCCAGGAGACCTGCTCCCTGAGTCACGGGGATCAGCATCACCAGGTGGACCGGTCATGTCATACACTTACCAAAGTCTTCCCAAACTAATTCTTTCTGGCCAACTGAAGGAAGGGCAACGCACCCAAAGGGACATACAAAGTGGGACTATAAAGGTCTATGAAGGACCTTTAGTACCACAGAAGAAGAATGCCCCCATTGAAGAACCTGTGGATCCAGGACTCTACAGAGCCCCCTACAGGAGGACAATGTGTTTATAATGATGATCGTAATACTGATGTGTTGCTGTGCTGTGATTGGTTGTCAGACTCAGATGAAGTTCCTGGTTGAACACATGTCTCGTCCAGATTACATGGAGGCTCTTCAGGGATTCGTCTCTCCTCTGAACCCTGTTCACCAGCTGGGGAACCTCAGGTAACACTAACTAACTCATTCACTAACTAACTCTTTAACTAGATAACCAACCCACTCACTCATTCATTAACTAACCAACTCATTAACTCTCTAACTAGATAACCAACTAACGCACTCACTATCTAACTTTCTTACTATCTCACTAGGATGCAGGATCATGTAATGTGTGTGTGTGTGTGTGTGTGTGTGTGTGTGTGTGTGTGTGTGTGTGTGTGTCT
>NC_136550.1:80000-87500 GCF_910591455.1 Pholis gunnellus | reverse complement strand
AGCTGTATTTAGACTTCTGTTAGAACCTCAGCTTTATTTAGACTTCTGTTAGAACCTCAGCTGTATTTAGACTTCTGTTAGAACCTCAGCTGTATTTAGACTTCTGTTAGAACCTCAGCTGTATTTAGACTTCTGTTAGAACCTCAGCTGTATTTAGACTTCTGTTAGAACCTCAGCTTTATTTAGACTTCTGTTAGAACCTCAGCTGTATTTAGACTTCTGTTAGAACCTCAGCTGTATTTAGACTTCTGTTAGAACCTCAGCTTTATTTAGACTTCTGTTAGAACATCAGCTGTATTTAGACTTCTGTTAGAACCTCAGCTGTATTTAGACTTCTGTTAGAACCTCAGCTTTATTTAGACTTCTGTTAGAACCTCAGCTGTATTTAGACTTCTGTTAGAACCTCAGCTGTATTTAGACTTCTGTTAGAACCTCAGCTGTATTTAGACTTCTGTTAGAACCTCAGCTTTATTTAGACTTCTGTTAGAACCTCAGCTTTATTTAGACTTCTGTTAGAACCTCAGCTTTATTTAGACTTCTGTTAGAACCTCAGCTTTATTTAGACTTCTGTTAGAACCTCAGCTTTATTTAGACTTCTGTTAGAACCTCAGCTGTATTTAGACTTCTGTTAGAACCTCAGCTGTATTTAGACTTCTGTTAGAACCTCAGCTGTATTTAGACTTCTGTTAGAACCTCAGCTTTATTTAGACTTCTGTTAGAACCTCAGCTTTATTTAGACTTCTGTTAGAACCTCAGCTGTATTTAGACTTCTGTTAGAACCTCAGCTTTATTTAGACTTCTGTTAGAACCTCAGCTTTATTTAGACTTCTGTTAGAACCTCAGCTGTATTTAGACTTCTGTTAGAACCTCAGCTTTATTTAGACTTCTGTTAGAACCTCAGCTGTATTTAGACTTCTGTTAGAACCTCAGCTTTATTTAGACTTCTGTTAGAACCTCAGCTTTATTTAGACTTCTGTTAGAACCTCAGCTGTATTTAGACTTCTGTTAGAACCTCAGCTTTATTTAGACTTCTGTTAGAACCTCAGCTTTATTTAGACTTCTGTTAGAACCTCAGCTGTATTTAGACTTCTGTTAGAACCTCAGCTTTATTTAGACTTCTGTTAGAACCTCAGCTTTATTTAGACTTCTGTTAGAACATCAGCTGTATTTAGACTTCTGTTAGAACCTCAGCTGTATTTAGACTTCTGTTAGAACCTCAGCTTTATTTAGACTTCTGTTAGAACCTCAGCTGTATTTAGACTTCTGTTAGAACTCAGCTTTATTTAGACTTCTGTTAGAACCTCAGCTTTATTTAGACTTCTGTTAGAACCTCAGCTGTATTTAGACTTCTGTTAGAACCTCAGCTTTATTTAGACTTCTGTTAGAACCTCAGCTTTATTTAGACTTCTGTTAGAACCTCAGCTGTATTTAGACTTCTGTTAGAACCTCAGCTTTATTTAGACTTCTGTTAGAACCTCAGCTTTATTTAGACTTCTGTTAGAACCTCAGCTTTATTTAGACTTCTGTTAGAACCTCAGCTGTATTTAGACTTCTGTTAGAACCTCAGCTGTATTTAGACTTCTGTTAGAACCTCAGCTTTATTTAGACTTCTGTTAGAACCTCAGCTTTATTTAGACTTCTGTTAGAACCTCAGCTTTATTTAGACTTCTGTTAGAACCTCAGCTGTATTTAGACTTCTGTTAGAACCTCAGCTGTATTTAGACTTCTGTTAGAACCTCAGCTGTATTTAGACTTGTTTCCGTTGCCGTGGCCCGAACACTCTTTGCACTGATAATTATAAACGTGAAGTCAACGGTTAATAACGGACTCAAGTCTGACGTGAACTCTGAAGGTTTAAACTATTTTTACATTTGAAAGTGTTCTCGTGTGATATTTGCTCTGAATTCAGTTTTAATTGATTTCCACGTCAACATATCAAGTTTAATCAGGTTTCCATGACAATCTGAACCAATCAGCTGCTCGTTAGCCGTTAGCTGAATTAGGTCTTTAGCCTCGAGTGAACCATGCTAGGCTAGTTGTCAGCCTGTTAGCACTCTAACCCATTATTAGTTAGCTTAGCTGTTGCACAGGATAAATGAATGGTGGGAAGTTTCGTTAGCATAGCATAGCATCAGTGGACGCTCCACCAGGGGGCGGGGCCAGACGGGTAAAAGAGTTACGATTTAATATGAACATTTGTGTTTGTTTCTGCTCAGGTCAGAGGTCAGTCTAAGCCCCGCCCACACATCAGTAACTATGACCTGATTCATGACGTCATCAACAGGGCTGGTTACCATAGTGACTGAATATTTTCCATGTGATCAATATTATCGATTGGTATTTAAACTGATGTCAAAACAGGTTCTTGTGACCGTCTCTCACGATGTATCGAGGATTCAGAGCCGACGCCCACAGACAACAGGTTCTGCCAATCAGAGGGCTCGTACGGTCCCCATGACCATATATGGTGTTAAAGAACTGTTTTTAAACTGAACTTTACAACGAGGCACCTCGGGGGCGGTGCCTGTTGTGTGACATCACACTGCAGGATCCAGGTGTGACACAAGATGCACTTATTGATCTCTGACTTTCATGGATTATCATGTCATTTCAAAATAAAAGCTCAACTGGTGTTCTGTGTGGTTGGTGACCTTCAGTCAAGACTCACCTGTGACAGGTGTACAGCTGCATGATGACATAGTAAGTCCTAGTTGAATGAATACTGAGTGTAACAGTGTGTTACAGTGTGTGACAGTGTGTGACTGTGTATTACTGTGTGTAACAGTGTGTGACTGTGTGTAACTGTAACAGTGTGTAACAGTGTGTGACTGTGTGTAACTGTAACAGTGTGTGACTGTGTGCACTTTGTCAGGTCGGCTGCAGTATGAAGTGAAAGTAAAATGATTAATAATGCAGCGGTGACAGACGGGCTGCAGAAGAAATGCATGATGGGAAACAACTCATTGGGAGCTTTTAACTCTTCAATTGGCTCCACACACACACACACACACACACACACACACACACTCAGACCTGGGCCTTCACTGCTGTCCTGCAGCTGAAACACAGCTACGGTTATTATTAGTTTCGTGTAAAGATGAAGCTCAACACCTGTAGATACACTAACTGCAGAGTGCAGATACATGAATACGCTGAGAGAGCGTCTCCTCTCTGCTCTGACTGCAGCGCGAGGCTGCTGTGAGACTCACCTGTGAGACTCACCTGTGAGAGCTTTGAGGCTCACAGCAGCTCCAGCTGCTCGTTCACACGGAGCAGAACTACGAGCTTTAACGTCAGAGTCACAACACCAGAACAAGTCTCTAGATTTGACAAAAAAAGTCTCCATGAGGGTTTGGAAAGTCGCCAGATTTAGCGAGAAAGTCGCCAAGTTGGTAACACTGACACCAGCTAAATGTGTCCCCAGAGCAACACTGGACATAACAATGGTTCCTATCACATATTAAACCAAACAAAAATCCATCTTCATAAAAACAAGTTGTACAAATAATAATATATAAACAAGCATCTTAAAGCTGCTGCAGATGTAAAAACAAAAGCATTTAACTTCCCAGAGCTGCTGTTCACTGTTTAAAGACAAAGTCCATCCTCGTTTCTTTGGTAATAAAGAGTTTAATCTCACGTTGTTCAGTACATCCGTGTGTTTTAGTTCCAGTCAGAAGTTCTTCTGGATTCATGGACGCCAGTGAAGACATCGAGCCTCCTCAGTTGTGTTTCTTGAACACGTTTTAATGCGTTTGAGGCTGAACATGTCGCTCCACAGAGGCAGCAGATGTTGGGATCGTCACCGCCCAACATGTCACGCTAGCCCACTGACCAATCACGTAGCTGTAGGCCAGCTAGCAGCTCTGACACGTCAAAGAATACGCCCAACATGTCAAACTAAAGATCTGATTGGTTGAACACTATGACGATCAACAACATCGTCCCCATTCACTTAACCTGCACATGGATTCACTGGTGAGTCTGCAGGCCTGGGGCCTCTCTTCTACCTAGAGACACAGAGGTGAACTCTGATTGGATCAAAGCTTCTTAAAACAAGCTGCACTGAAGCGGAGCAGCTGAGGAGCACAGTAGCTGTGCAATGAGAACATAAGATAATGGGAAAAATATTGTTATAAATTATAATACATGTAGAGTATTTAAGAAAAATTATAAAATTATAAAATAGCTCTAACTTTGTGATTCTGTCTAGGCCAGCAGAGAAGGCTTTGCAGGCCCTGACGGCCACCACTGACACACACTAACCCCCCCCACACACACACATAAACATACACACATACACACACACACACACACACATACACAGACACATATACACACACATACACACACACACGTACACATACACAGACACATATACACACACACACACACACATAAACATACATACACACACACATACACACACACATACACATACACAGACACATATACACACACATACACACACACGTACACATACACAGACACATATACACACACATAAACATACACACATACACACACACATACACACACATACACAGACACATATACACACATACACACAGTCATAAAGTGTATTCTGATCCACGTGCACTTATGTGAAGTGTTAAATTCTTTTTGGTCTCGTTTGAAAAAGAGATCGTTTTTCTCTAAAATGTCCCTTCTCACCTCCCGTCCACTAATCCCGCACATGCGCACTGACCAAAACCGTGAACATTTGAGCCGCAGATGCACGAGGAGACAGGAGGACAATAAAGTGAAATAATAAAGTAAATAAAAGAGGGAATAAAGAGAAGAGAGTCTGACGGAGGAGGGATGAACCCGCTGGAGTGGTAAGACTCGCATTCAGTTGGTAAATAACCGGTAAATATCCTCTACGAACCGGAGCTAACAGCTAACAGTTAGCATCAGATGGTCGAGTCTCTGTTTTAATGACGTAACGTTAGAACGACAGGTACACGTGTGCGGTGACTCTGTTGTTGTTTACAGCTGTTTGTTATTTAATGTCAATAAATCAGATCTGATCAGGTTATCGATCATCAGTCTGTCATCTAAACCTCACATATTACTAACAGGTGTGTTCTACCTGTTAGGATCTATAGATCTATAGATCCACTTCCTGTTAAACATTCAAACCAGCTGTGATTCTCATTTTATCAACGAGACTCTGAACCTTACTTTAGCATGTTAGCATGTTAGCATGTGATGCTAACAGATGTGTTTCAGTTCAAGAGAAGAGGAGGACCAGGAAGAGACAGAGTGTCACCATGACAACAGTGACGGGACCAACAACAACAACAACAACAACCGACGCAAGGTGAGACAGCTACTAACCTGTCTGTCTCTCTGCAGACGGTGTGTGCAGGTGGACTTTAACCTGTCTGTCTCTCTGCAGACGGTGTGTCCAGGTGCAGGAGAACATCCTCTCCAGTATAACTACACCTTCTGGTACAGCAGAAGAACTCCGAGTCGTCCTGCAAGTTCTCAGAGTTACGAACAAAACATCAGACAGATCGGCAGCGTGGCATCGGTACAAACACTCACACACAAACTCAACCGGTAGATGAACCGGTTAATTCATGAGGAAATGAATGATGATGATGATGATGATGATAATGTTCAGATGATTAAGGGTTTTTAATATCAACCGTTTGATTAGTTTTTAAGACAGAACGAGTGTTTACAGTGTTTACTCATCATAGATGTCTCTCTCTCTCTCTCTCTCTCTCTCTCTCTCTCTCTCTCTCTCTCTCTGTGTGTGTGTTCAGGTGGAGCAGTTCTGGAGGTTCTACAGTCACCTGGTGAGACCTGGTGACCTGAGTGGACACAGTGACTTCCACCTGTTCAAGGAGGGAATCAAACCCATGTGGGAGGTACAACGCTCTTAGTGTACTTTAGATGTACTGTTAAATACTGCAGTATTACTGTTAAATACTGCAGTATTACTGTTAAATACTGCAGTATTACTGTTAAATACTGCGGTATTACGGTTAAGATACTGTAGTTAAACTGCAGTAATGCTGTTACTATGTTGTAGTAATACTCGGGTAATACTTTTTACTTTTTGCATTAATATTGTGGTTATGTTGCTGTTTTATCTATTGTACTTGTACTATTGATATATTGTAAGTATACTGTAAATGTATTTGTACTGGTAATACATTCTCGTTAATGTATAATGTGGTTAAACTATTTGTATATTGTAGTTAGGGCTGCAACAATGAATCGATAAAATCGATAAAAATCGATTATTAAAATAATCGTTAGTTGCAGCCCTAATTGTAGTTATCATTATTTATATATTGTCGTAATACTGTTAAAACCGTGAATATATTATACTTGTAATATAGTGTAGTAGTTGTTGTTTTACTGTTAAATTATAGATCAATTGTAGTTGAACTTAGTATTGTGTAGTAATACGGTGTATTTGTTGTCATGTTAAGATATTGTGTTTTTACTGGTAATATATTGTGTTTTTACTGGTAATATATTGTGTTTTTACTGGTAATATATTGTGTTTTTACTGATAATATATTGTGTTTTTACTGGTTATATATTGTGTTTTTACAGGTAATATATTGTGTTTTTACTGATAATATATTGTGTTTTTACTGGTTATATATTGTGTTTTTACTGGTAATATATTGTGTTTTTACTGGTAATATATTGTGTTTTTACTGGTAATATATTGTGTTTTTACTGATAGTATATTGTGTTTTTACTGGTAATATATTGTGTTTTTACTGATAGTATATTGTGTTTTTACTGATAATATATTGTGTTTTTACTGGTTATATATTGTGTTTTTACTGGTAATATATTGTGTTTTTACTGGTAATATATTGTGTTTTTACTGATAGTATATTGTGTTTTTACTGGTAATATATTGTGTTTTTACTGATAGTATATTGTGTTTTTACTGATAATATATTGTGTTTTTACTGGTTATATATTGTGTTTTTACTGGTAATATATTGTGTTTTTACTGGTAATATATTGTGTTTTTACTGATAGTATATTGTGTTTTTACTGATAATATATTGTGTTTTTACTGGTTATATATTGTGTTTTTACTGGTAATATATTGTGTTTTTACTGGTAATATATTGTGTTTTTACTGATAGTATATTGTGTTTTTACTGGTAATATATTGTGTTTTTACTGGTAATATAATGTGTTTTTACTGTTAATCTTTACTGTAATGCTGCGTTCACACCAAAGCGCTGCGTCACTTCAGCCTCATCGCGTCTCTGCAGAGACTTCGTACGTCATCGACTCGCGTTGGGTGTGAACGCAGCATCAGTTCATTGTATGTTATTATACTCACGTTGTACTCTTAATATATTTTACTTCTACTGTTGTATACTGTTGTATACTGTCTCACCTTCTCTCTCTGTCTCACCCTCAGGATGACTCTAACCGTAGTGGAGGGAAATGGATCATTCGTCTGCGTAAAGGTTTAGCCAGTCGCTTCTGGGAGAACATCATTCTGGC
>NC_136550.1:10000-77500 GCF_910591455.1 Pholis gunnellus | reverse complement strand
ATCTTATGAAATATTTCAGTGATGTGAGACAATGGAAAATACAAAGTAATGTATTTTATATTAAGTGTTAAATTCTGTTTCTGCCCTCTGGAGGCTGAAAAGGTTGATGAAGGCAAATCACTCAAAAGAGATCAACGCACACGAAGATCAAACAGCCGCGTGTTTTACTTTGACGAGCGCTTTCACATCACTCCACGAGCTAAATTCCCTCAAGAAGCTTAAACCTGTTCGCTCTCGAGTACTTTTTCTTTTTGGCAGTAAGTGGGCGGAGCCAGTCTCCATCGTATCTCTACATCTGATTGGTCACAATGCTCGTCTTTGGATGAACCGGATATCTCTGACGCAGACGTCAGGGGGAGATGTTCAGATTGTGCTACAGCTCAGGAGCAAATAATGTAGATTTCACTGCTCGGGTACTTTTACTTTCTGCACTTAAAGAACATTTAGCTGATAATAACATTCTTGACTAAGGTTTGAATGCAGGTATTTGACTCGTAGTGGATTATTGTTTCATCAGTAGGTGTTAGTACGTTTACTGAGGATCTGAACTGTTTCATCCACTAACTACTTGTCAGTGATTTAACAGTTAATATACAAACAGTGGTCCCTAATCTGGGCTCCAGATCTTTGAGCAGGTCCAGATTGTTGCTCATATTCTATAAAACTACATTATATCTCCTCTGTAAACACAACAGTATGATTAAATATGATCGCATCATGTTTTCATCAAAGATCAAAGAGTGTCTTTGATCTGTTTGTCACAGTTTGACTATCAAACACATCGTCTGATAGAACGATGAGTGAATTCAAAGCAATCTGAGCAACTTGACTTTAACACATTTTGTATTATTGTATTTAAAACGCGATTAACATCATTTGTATTTCATCGGCCTCAACAGTCTGAAAGGTTTACAGCTGTGAGACAAATGTAGAACATGCTGAGATGTAGTGGAGTCGTGTTTAGAGGATTGATCACCTCTAACAGACCGTCAGCGTCAGAGATATCCGGTTTATCCAAAGACGAGAGCATTGTGACCAATCAGACACAATGGAGACTGGCTCCGCCCACTTACTGTCAACAAGGAAAAAGACTCGAGAGCGAGCAGGTTTAAGCTTCTGGAGGGACGTTTGCTCGTGGAGTGATGTAAAAGTGCTCGTCAAAGTAAAATACGCGGCTGTTTGATTTTCGAGCGCGTGGATCTCATTTGCTGTCTGGGGATTTGACGGTGATTTGCCTTCATAATCACTTTTTACTCAACACGGATTCAACAGAACACGTTACACTGAAATACACTTCATGTGATCTCTTAGTAGAAACCAAACAAATGACCTCCAACTAAAAGATGAACATACTGTGTGTGTTCTTAGGTTCTGAGCGGTCAGAGTGCCGTTGAGCTGAATGACTCATTACATATCCATCTGAACAGCACTTTGACCCAGCTGGCAGCGTCCCAGTATTCAGACCCATTCAGGCTCTTCTTCAGGTCTAATCTTGCCTCTATTCCTGGCCCCAGACCAGCTGGGAGCTGTGATCTCAGAGGATGGACCTAATCCAGATCAGGATTAACAGATCAGCCTCCACCAACAGACAAGCACACTCTGCAGCACTAGAACTCTGCAACGCTGCAGAACCCTAAAACACTGCAGAACCCTAAAACACTGCAGAACCCTAAAACACTGCAGAACCCTAAAACACTGCAGAACCCTAAAACACAGCAGAACCCTGAGACACTGCAGAACCTTAAAACACTGCAGAACCCTAAAACACAGCAGAACCCTGAGACACTGCAGAACCTTAAAACACAGCAGAACACTGCGACACTAGAACCCTAAAACACAGCAGAACCCTGCATCACTGTAGAACTCTGAAACGGTGTAGAACTCTATAACCCTCTAGAACTCTAGAACCTCTCGGTGGTGGTTCCGTGTTGCTCTGCATGACGTGGTTCACGTTGGTGTCGTCTTGAATCTTGGGCTTCACTTTTCTTTAACGCTGACGTCTGAATGCGTCTTCAGAGGTTATGAAACGTGATTTAGTCGACATGTTTTGTTTACTTTTCTCTTGATTGGCATGAACTCAGCTGCTTCGCAGCCAAATGTAATATTAGCAACTTTGTCACGAAGCTCTCATTGACACGATGCTTGCTGGTTAGAATCTCTTTAGCTAACAGATCAACACTGGTGAGCGCTAGCAATCAATAACAACTTAGAACTGGCAGCTAATGGTGACGTTACCCAGTTCTGCACCTGGTAGTTCTAGTTGACCCACAGCTCTTCGTCCTGTTGGTGAAGCAATGAGTTGCTGAACATGTTGCTGAACGTGTTGCTGAACGTGTTGCTGAACAAGTTGCTGAACGTGTTGCTGAACGTGTTGCTGAACGTGTTGTTGCTCATCAGAGGCGATTGTAAACATCGGGTAAGATGGTGGTTCTGTCAGTTATGATGTCACATCTACCGTTTTATGCCTCAAACGCTGCAGAACGCTGACTGATGCAACATTTCTGATTTGTTTTACTGAAGGTTGAACACTCACCTGTCCACAGGTAGACCGTCTCCCCCTGTGACACGGAGAGAAGTTGATGACGTCATCAGTCAGGAAACATTAAGTTTGAGGTAATGACCTCAGAGAGATTCAACAGGTAAGAAGGTCAGACCTTCACACACACACACACACACACACACAGTCATCCTCTCATTACAGACTTAACTGAAGCCAAACTTCCTCCTGAACTCTAAACAGGATTAAACCAAAGCCTCTGATGTCTCTCTCTCATTCGACCTGACATCAGCTCTTTCTGCAGCTCAGCGTTCATTTGTTCTTCTGAAGGAATTTTTCTTTATCGATTGAAAAAGGTTTTGTTTGGACCGATGAATCTTTGAGTCAAAGGTAAACTGAGTGTTAGTGATAGTTGGTCTGTTGGTGCTTTCATGTAAATGTTCTGAGATGTTTAAATGTGTGACGTGAAGGTTGTGTAGCTTCAACATATTAACTTAGATTATTAGTTATTACGTTGGATGTAGTTTTATACCTACAGGTGCTTTATCCAGCGCCCACTAAACAAGTTAGAAATACTCAGGTTTTATCTAATGAAATGAAAAATGTCTTCTCTAATGATATGATGAGACTTAAAGTGACAGAATGAGAAAGTTGTTTTAAATCAGCCAATCAAGCAGCTGCAGTTTTGTTCTGACAAATTGAATTTACAGCTTGTGTGTGTGTGTGTGTGTGTGTGTGTGTGTGTGTGTGTGTGTGTGTGTGTGTGTGTGTGTGTGGTGTCAACTGAAGCTCCTCAGCTCTGATTTCACTTTGAAACTATTTAACGATGAAATCTGATGAGCACGGTTTTATCTGAAGAGAAAACACGTCGTTTACTGAATATTTATATTATAATATATAATGTGCTGAAGGTGTACTCTGAAACGTACCCGGCTTTCCCTAAGTCTCTGCTTGGGGACTCTTCTACTGGAGAACCCTGGAGGAGCTGAGCCTGATCTGAACCATAGTGGTGCCTTGTTGTTGGACTTGTGTGGCTGTAACACACACCATGTTTGGTTACAGGTTCAGACGTGTGCTAGAGACCAGAACACCAGAGAACAAAGATCGTAGCTCAACTTTGTGGTCGCTTCATCAGACCTGCAGTCGTACGTCTGAAAACGTTAAAGAGCCGAACGCAAAAGTTCTGAACTATAAAAACGGGAGAATGTGCGTACCAGTACGGAGAGAGGCATCTCTTATTTCCAGCATCTCGGCAGCATAACGTGCGTCCACATATTTCATCAGTGCAGAGGAGAGAGTCGTACTACCGACATGTGGCTGTGGAGATGTTCAAACGATGATTATTGGTAGAAATCCAGGAAAACATCCAACGGCAGAAAGAATTTCAGAGCAGCTTCATTTGTGTTTTTATTTATTTGATGAGGACATCAGATACATAGACACTGAAAACTCTTCATCATCACCTCATCTTCATCTTCATCTTCACCTCATCTTCATCACATCTTCATCTTCACCACATCTTTATCTTCACATCATCTTCATCTTCACCACATCTTTATCTTCACATCATCTTCATCTTCACCACATCTTCATCACATCTTCATCTTCACCACATCTTTATCTTCACATCATCTTCATCTTCACCACATCTTCATCTTCACCACATCTTTATCTTCACATCATCTTCATCTTCACCACATCTTCATCTTCACCACATCTTTATCTTCACATCATCTTCATCTTCACCACATCTTTATCTTCACATCATCTTCATCTTCACCACATCTTTATCTTCACATCATCTTCATCTTCACCACATCTTCATCACATCTTCATCTTCACCACATCTTTATCTTCACATCATCTTCATCTTCACCACATCTTCATCTTCACCACATCTTCATCTTCACATCATCTTCATCTTCACCACATCTTCATCTTCACCACATCTTCATCTTCACATCATCTTCATCTTCACCACATCTTCATCTTCACCAAGTTCACCGTAGCCGAACTTGAATAATCATGTGTACGGACTCACTTTAGTGTGAATCCAGTGAAGTCCATCAACAAGGCACCGTTATGGTTCAGGTCAGTCAGGCTGTTCCTCCCGTCACCATCACCCCCTCCAGGTTCCTCCAGGTTCCTCCAGGTTCCTCCAGGTTCCTCCATTGTTCCTCATGAGCGTTGAAGTCCCAGATAAGAACTGTAGTGTCCCTGGCGATGCCTTTCCAGAATGCCACCCAGGGACTCCAAGAAGGCCGAGTACTTGCGTAACCCTAACCCTAAATACTGTATTGTGACATCATTATCTAACACACCTGTACCTGACTCTACTGTGACATCATCATTTAACACACCTGTACCTGACTCTACTGTGACATCATCATTTAACACACCTGTACCTTACTGTACTGTGACATCATCATTTAACACACCTGTACCTGACTGTACTGAGTTTTTTGCCCCCTTGCTGGATTAATGGAGTAACTGTCCATCTGTCAAAGCTCTGCATGGATTGAGTCTCTGGATCTGGAACCGGATTGTTGCATTTAAATAATTGTGATCTCAATATTGACCAAAATAATTGTTTCATATCTACAATCAGATTATGAATTACATGAATGACCGGGTGAGACTTAAAACTCTGAAACTCTGAAGATGTCATCACATAGCTGGGTGATGTCATCAGGTAGGAGTGATGTCACCAGGTTGATAACATTTTGAATGGTGGTGATATGTCGTTTCCTCCCTCTCAGCTTGTGTTAAGAGCGTTAGCAACGTTGCTATACTTAGTGTTCTTAGCACTTAGCATTAGCTAATAATGTCAGTCAGCATTATCGTGAAGATTTAGAGGTGAGTGGTCACAGCAGTCAGCTGGGTTCACACGCTGTGATTGGTCAGTTTGAGACGAGACAGAAAGACAAACTGTCTCACACTGTTTACAAAAATACAGTTTGTGTTTCTGAATGTCACTCAGTCACTCAGTCACTTCTGATGTCATCTAAACAAACCACTTTGAGCCATTTTCATGCTAGAAGCAGCTCTTTTTGAACTGAATCATTTTTATTTCCCACTCTGAACTGAATTGAACTCTTTTGGTGTTATTTATTTTCTAAAATCCAGGATGCAGCTTCCCAGGTGGTTGCTAGGGGCGTGGCTGTGGTTACTCTGCATTCCTGAAATCTGGACAGCAACCTTTAAGCTGGCCCTGATAGGTCCGTGGTCATGTGACCCCATGTTCTCCCGGGCGATGCCGACCGCGGCGGCTAACCTGGCGTTGTCACGTTTACGGAGCGACATCAGTCTGAGCAGAGGATACTGGTACGACATCAAGCTGCTGGATGAGGACTGCTCCGCCTCCAAAGGTTCGCTAACCAATCAACAAAGAGTTCATCAATTCAATCATGAGCAGAAAGTTGACATGAAATTGTATTATTAGATTGTGATATAAAACATGTGGATTCAAGTAAGAAACATTCACATTTATTCCACTGATTCCTGGTCGTCTCATTAAAGGTTTTACCATCACCTGTGACTTCTTCTTCTTTGCTTTATTACAGCTCTGACAGAACTTGGGGACATGGAGGGTTATGGCCACGCCTACATTGGACTCTTTAACCCTGCCCTCTGTCATGCTGCCTCATTATTGGCTCAGCACTGGGAGGCGGGGCTTGCCTCTCCAGGCTGTCTGGATGCTGATTGGCCAAACCTGTCCCCCGTCACTCCTCCCAGCAGAGTCCTGTTCACTGTGCTCAGATTCTTCCGCTGGGCTCACGTAGCCGTCATCTCAGGTGAGTGTGTGGCGCAGCTGTATTCTAACATGAAGAGATGATGTCACTGTTAGAATACACTCTACAGTGTAGAGTGTATTCTAACATGAAGAGATGATGTCACTGTAGAGTGTATTCTAACAGGAAGAGATGATGTCACTGTAGAGTGTATTCTAACATGAAGAGATGATGTCACTGTAGAGTGTATTCTAACATGAAGAGATGTCACTGTAGAGTTTATTCTAACATGAAGAGATGATGTCACTATAGAGTTTATTCTAACACGAAGAGATGATGTCACTGTAGAGTTTATTCTAACATGAAGAGATGATGTCACTATAGAGTTTATTCTAACACGAAGAGATGATGTCACTGTAGAGTTTATTCTAACACGAAGAGATGATGTCACTGTAGAGTTTATTCTAACACGAAGAGATGATGTCACTGTAGAGTTTATTCTAACAGGAAGAGATGATGTCACTGTAGAGTTTATTCTAACAGGAAGAGATGATGTCACTGTAGAGTTTATTCTAACATGAAGAGATGATGTCACTGTAGAGTTTATTCTAACACGAAGAGATGATGTCACTGTAGAGTTTATTCTAACAGGAAGAGATGATGTCACTGTAGAGTGTATTCTAACAGGAAGAGATGATGTCACTGTAGAGTGTATTCTAACATGAAGAGATGATATCACTGTAGAGTTTATTCTAACATGAAGAGGTGATGTCACTTACATGAAGAGGTGATGTCACTAACATGAAGAGATTAAGTCACTGCAGGGCTTCTTACTTTGTCTTTCTTCTTCCTGTTTGGTCATCAGCACCATCTGACCTATGGGAGAGCACCGGACAGGAAGTGGCCTCGGCGCTGAGGGCTCTGGGCCTGCCCATTGGTCCGGTGGTCACCATGGAAACAAAGAACAAGGGCGGACCCCGGGAGGCCCTCAAATCGATCAGAGAGGCCGACAAGGTCAAAGGTCAGAGTTTAAATGTTTAAAACTTTTTAAAACATATTTAACACAGTAGAGTCCAAATGGTTTAATTATATTATTTATAATCCATTAATCTTTATTTTTCAGTGGTGATAATGTGCATGAGCTCCGTCCTGATTGGTGGAGAGGATCAGAGAGAGCTCCTATTGGCTGCTCTGGACATGGGGATGGTTTCCGATGGTTACGTGTTCATTCCTTACGACGCCCTGCTGTACGCCATGCCGTACCAGGTAGTTTAAATCACTTTAAATCCAATCTGATCAATCAATGACGTCATCAATACTGATAATACGCAATGTAACTATAGGTTATATACAATTATACAACAAGTAGTTCAGACGAAGCAATCTGAATCATCAATTCAACATTTAGAACGAATCATCATGACGGCACACCTGGCTATATATATATATATATATATATATAGAGAGAGAGAGAGGTTGAGCAACAAGGTTGAGCCAGCAATGCAGTTAGTTTTTTATATGTGTGGTATTTATTCAGTTTGGTCATTAATAAACGTTTCATTACTGACTGATTGATTGTTTTCCTCTTATTAGTCAGACCCCACGTGTTTCCATGGAAAGACAATATGACTATTTTGATTATTAATTCTCAAACAGTGAATTTCTTTCTGAATAAACTTAATTTGAAGCTGAATTTAGTTTTTGTTTCCTGGTTTTCTCCTCTGTCCAATCAGGACACAGCGTTCCCTCAGCTGACCAATAGCACGCAGCTTCGTCACGCCTACAGCTCCGTTCTGACTGTTACCATGGCGTCAGACCAGAGTTTCTACGAAGCTTTCCGTCAGGCTCAGATCAACCGAGAGATCCGCTCCGCTGTGACTGCTACTGAGGTAAGTACACAAAGAATACTACTACAGTACTAACTACTACTACTACACAAACTACTGCTACACTCTACTACTACTACACTACTAACTACTACTACACACTAACTACTACTACACACTAACTACTACACACTAACTACTACTACACACGAACTACTACTACACACGAACTACTACTACACACTAACTACTACTACACACTAACTACTACACACTAACTACTACTACACTACTAACTACTACTACACACTAACTACTACTACACACTAACTACTACACACTAACTACTACTACACACTAACTACTACTACACTACTAACTACTACTACACACTAACTACTACTACACACTAACTACTACTACACTACTAACTACTACTACACACTAACTACTACTACACTACTAACTACTACTACACACTAACTACTACTACACACTAACTACTACTACACACTAACTACTACACACTAACTACTACTACACACTAACTACTACTACACACAAACTACTACTACACTCTAACTGCTACTACACACGAACTACTACTACACACTAACTACTACACACTAACTACTACTACACACAAACTACTACACACAAACTACTACTACACTTACTACTACTACACAAACTACTACTACTACTACACACTAACTACTACACTACTAACTACTACTACACACTAACTACTACTGCACACTAACTACTACACTACTAACTACTACTACTACACTAACTACTACTGCACACTAACTACTACACTACTAACTACTACTACTACACTAACTACTACTACACACTAACTACTACTACACTACTAACTACTACTACACACTAACTACTACTACACACTAACTACTACTACACACTAACTACTACACACTAACTACTACTACACACTAACTACTACTACACACAAACTACTACTACACTCTAACTGCTACTACACACGAACTACTACTACACTCTAACTACTACTACACACTAACTGCTACTACACTAACTACTACACACTAACTACTACTACACACAAACTACTACACACAAACTACTACTACACTTACTACTACTACACAAACTACTACTACTACTACACACTAACTACTACACTACTAACTACTACTACACACTAACTACTACTGCACACTAACTACTACACTACTAACTACTACTACTACACTAACTACTACTACACTCTACTACTACTACACTACTAACTACTACTACACACTAACTACTACTACACACTAACTACTACTACACACTAACTACTACTACACACAAACTACTACTACACACTAACTACTACACACTAACTACTACTACACACTAACTACTACTACACTAACTACTACTACACTAACTACTACTACTACTACTACACAACAACATCAATACAACATATACAGCATAATAACCCCCATGACAGTAAGTAAACCCGTTGATGTCCTGTGTTCTGTCGGCAGGTGTCTCCGATCTTCGGCACCATCTTTAACATGGTTTACTTCGTTGCTAAGGCGGTGGAGGAGCGTCGTCAGGCAGGGGGCGGGCACTGGGTGACGGGCAATCAGATCGTCCAATCAGATGGAGGCTTTGATTTCCAGGGCTTCAATCAGGTCAGAAACATTGTAACATTTAAGAAAAATAATATTAGCGTTTACACTTATTCACTGAATGTAGGTGACCTGAAACTTAAAGAAGATAATAAAAGAATAACAAAATGTCGAGAGGAGCAGAAGCTGAAGAGTCTCAACCGGCGTCTCGTAGAACGACAGGAAAATAACAAATGTTTCACACTTCAGAGCAAAGTGTTGTTTTGGTTCTTTGAATTCATTCAGAACAGCCTGGACAGCTTCATCAGTGACTCCATTGTTGTTGGTGAGACTCCTGCCTGTCCCCTCTGGTGCTTATTGGACAATTGCTTGATTATTTGCAGATTACTTTTTAATCGAAAAAAACGCTGTTTCATGTCACGATGCCAGACGACTCCAACTTGTGGAGTGGGCGGAGTCAAAGGTCTGAGAGCTGAACCTGAACCCTAACCTATGGCAGAGTGTTCATTTAAAAGTCTGTATTTAAAAAGTGAGGTTTTCTTTCTTATTTCTTATTAAAAGCAGGTCTGGGTGAGATATAAATACTGTGAAAGTATCAAGAAAAATATTTAGAAACTGTCTTCAAATGAGCTGCTTGTGATGTTGCAACTTCTAATATAGAGACCAAAATAAGCATTTATTATTATTGCTATTTGTGTATGTGAATGACATCAGCTGACAAGATGTTGCTTAGCAACACAATTCCATTGAAATGCACTAAAATTGAGTGTTTGGAAAAAAAGGTGAAGACAGTTATATTCAGACAGACCAAATGAGAAAAATGTTTGAGGAGAAACTTCAAATATAAGTTTGAAATGATTTGATTTGTCTGCTGAAGAGAGAAAGAACAGAAGACGAGACAAAACGTTTCTGATGATGATGTTTCATCAGTAAAGTGTCCGAGCTGCTGCGATGTCTCCACCAACACTGACAAACCCTCACTCCTAACTCCTAACCCCTAACCAACACTGACAAACCCTAACTCCTAACCCCTAACTCCTAACCCAACACTGACAAACCCTAACTCCTAACCCCTAACTCCTAACCCAACACTGACAAACCCTAACTCCTAACCCCTAACCAACACTGACAAACCCTAACTCCTAACCCCTAACTCCTAACCAACACTGACAAACCCTAACTCCTAACCCCTAACCAACACTGACAAACCCTAACTCCTAACCCCTAACCAACACTGACAAACCCTAACTCCTAACTCCTAACCAACACTGACAAACCCTAACTCCTAACCCCTAACCAACACTGACAAACCCTAACTCCTAACCCCTAACCAACACTGACAAACCCTAACTCCTAACCCCTAACCAACACTGACAAACCCTAACTCCTAACCCCTAACCAACACTGACAAACCCTAACTCCTAACTCCTAACCAACACTGACAAACCCTAACTCCTAACTCCTAACTAACACTGACAAACCCTAACTCCTAACTCCTAACTAACACTGACAAACCCTAACTCCTAACTCCTAACCCCTATGAATGGGTCTCGGTCTGCGTTATCTGGAGTATGAATGGATTTTTGTAAACTATGATCGTGTGGTCATGAGTCACATCTCACTGTGCACATAAAGTTCAGTGGAATAGTGATGTGCGGTTGATGGTTCTGTCTCACTCACATCTCAAAGCTGTATTGTCGGTGCTTTGTGTCACTTTTTGCACCGTACAGACCGGCTGCCAGCAACTCTGTTAAAGGCTCTTCATCTTTCTGTAATTTAACATTTTAGATATCTGTGTGTCAGATAATCACAAGACGGCTTTGAAAACAATTTCTTCTGATTTATAGAGATGGACTCAATCTGCAGAAATGCTCCAGAAAAGTACCTCTAGATTTATTTGAATTACTATTATTATTATTATTATTATTATTATTATTATAAGTGCAGCAGCATACAGAGAGAAGAGGGATCAGAAGGTCTGAGAGTTCCAAATCCTTATTTAACTTTTATTTTTGGTCCTTTACATCGTTTGTGTATTTGGTTCCACTCATCAAAAAGAGCAGCTTGGTGCATCATCTAGTAAAATTCCTTGTATGTGCATCATACTTTGGCAATAACGCGGTTCTGATTCTGATCATTGAGGAGATGTGAGAATATTTCTTCTTATACCATTACGGCTAAATTTGGTGCAATTGTGTCAAATGTATTATCCGTTTGGTCTCTGAAATATATGAAGTTCCTGCAGACATCCTCTCCTCCTGTTTTTAGGTTTCAGTTAAGTTACAGCATCAGTCACATGATAAACCACTGATGATGACGATGAAGAGGATGATGATGTCATCACTTCCTCTCTTCTTCTTCTTCCTCAGGTGTTGTCTGGAGGTAGAGAGGGGCGTGGCCTAGTGGCCGGGTACGTGGTGTTGGACAGCGACGGCGACCGACTCGTGCCGACACACTCGCTCGCTCCGACACACACAGACGGGACGGTCGGAGGTCTGAGACCGCTGAGTCGCTCCTTTACCTTCCCTGGAGGAAAACCCCCCACCGCCAGCTTCTGTTGGTTCAGTCCAGACGAGGCCTGCAGTGGGGGTGTGTTTACTGGCCTACAGGGAGGGTGGGAAGTTTGTCTATCCTAGATTCAGTCCAGAGGAGGCCTGCAGTGGGGGTGTGTTTACTGGCCTACAGGGAGGGTGGGAAGTTTGTCTATCCTAGATTCAGTCCAGAGGAGGCCTGCAGTAGGGTGTGTTCACCGGCCTACAGGGAGCGTGGGAAGTTTGTATAACATGTACTCTTATCAGCTGTGTCTGTGATGGTGTGTTCATGTGCGCTGGGAAAGCTAAAAGACTAAAAGTCTGAGCTCCTTCACTATGTAGTGTGGTTTTGTTGCTCAGCAGGACGTGAAACTTAATTTTCTGTGTTTCTCTGCAGGTTTAGACTCCGTGAAAATGTTCTTTGTCTTCTTGTTAATCTGCGGTATGACTGGAGCTTTAATCTACTTGATCAGGTAAACACACACACACACACACACACACACACACACAGTCAGTCTGTACTTGACCACCATAAATTGTTAAAATTATCTTTTAAGTGTAAATCTGATCAGGGCTGATAATAATAACAATGATGACGATGATGATGATAATAATAACGATGATGATGATGATAATAATAACGATGATGACGATGATAATACTGCTGCTACTAATAATGACGTGTGTACAGGAAGTACAAGAAAACAGCGAACATCGCCAAAATCCTCCTGACTCTGGATGACATCGTCTTCATCGATACTCTAGTCAGCAGGAAGGTAAACAGTTTACTTCTCTAAAGTAACATGAAGGTACTTTTTATACTGCTACTGATACTAGTACTTTTCACACTGGAGTACAAGTATTTAACCTAAGGAATGCTACTGGTTCTAGTACTTTCTGGTTACACACATTTTTGTTGTTGCTATATTTGAGACGTTATTTGTGATTTAGTTGTTGTTGAAGTTGTAGTTTAGTCATTGACAACACTGTTGATTGAGTTGATGTCTACAGTGTTGATTGAGTTGATGTCTACAGTGTTGATTGAGTTGTCGTCTACAGTGTTGATTGAGTTGATGTCTACAGTGTTGATTGAGTTGATGTCTACAGTGTTGATTGAGTTGATGTCTACAGTGTTGATTGAGTTGATGTCTACAGTGTTGATTGAGTTGATGTCTACAGTGTTGATTGAGTTGTCGTCTACAGTGTTGATTGAGTTGATGTCTACAGTGTTGATTGAGTTGTCGTCTACAGTGTTGATTGAGTTGATGTCTATTGTGTTGATTGAGTTGATGTCTACAGTGTTGATTGAGTTGATGTCTACAGTGTTGATTGAGTTGTCGTCTACAGTGTTGATTGAGTTGATGTCTACAGTGTTGATTGAGTTGTCGTCTACAGTGTTGATTGAGTTGATGTCTACAGTGTTGATTGAGTTGATGTCTACAGTGTTGATTGAGTTGATGTCTACAGTGTTGATTGAGTTGTCGTCTACAGTGTTGATTGAGTTGATGTCTACAGTGTTGATTGAGTTGTCGTCTACAGTGTTGATTGAGTTGATGTCTACAGTGTTGATTGAGTTGATGTCTACAGTGTTGATTGAGTTGATGTCTACAGTGTTGATTGAGTTGTCGTCTACAGTGTTGATTGAGTTGATGTCTACAGTGTTGATTGAGTTGTCGTCTACAGTGTTGATTGAGTTGATGTCTATTGTGTTGATTGAGTTGATATCTACAGTGTTGATTGAGTTGATGTCTACAGTGTTGATTGAGTTGATGTCTACAGTGTTGATTGAGTTGTCGTCTACAGTGTTGATTGAGTTGATGTCTACAGTGTTGATTGAGTTGTCGTCTACAGTGTTGATTGAGTTGTCGTCTACAGTGTTGATTGAGTTGTTGTCGACAATATTGATGTTTTGTAGAAACTGAATGACGAATCTATCATGAGGAGTCTACTGGAAGTTAAGACGCCGTTGCGGTCGATTGCTCGAAGTTACATCCTGACAACACCTGAGAGCTCCAACATAGGAATACTGGAGGTACACCTGTACATCTACCTGTTTATGTACCTGTACCTCTACCTGTCTGTTTACCTGTGTCTATATCTGTATGTCTGTCTGCCTGCCTGCCTGCCTGTCTGTTAACCTGTCTATTTACCTCAATCTGTCTGTCCCCCTGTCTGTTAACCTCTACCTGTCTGTTTACCTGTATCTATCTGTCATTCTGTCTGTTGACCTCGACATGTACCTCTACTTGTCTGTTTGTCTGACTTACTGACTCGGAGCTCTGATTGGTTGTATTTTTACCAGGGGGACTGGGTTTGGCTGAAGAAGATTCCCGTTGAAAAGTCGATAACAGCTGTAAATCAAAACACCCAAAGTCTGTTCAGCCAGGTACGATGAACCGTACGCAATAGATACATAGTAAAGACATATTATTATTATGTATTAATACTATAACACTGTATTTTAGTCTGATCTTCATTTTAGGGGAGATGTGACATGAAAACCTGAATAATGATATTCAACAGTAATTGAATGTATTTTAAAGTTATATTTTTCATCTCACCTTTCTCCAGTTGAGGGAGATGCGACATGAGAATATGAACCTCTACGTGGGTTTGTTTGTGGACTCGGGAATCTTTGCTCTGGTGGTTGAACACTGTCCTCGAGGGAGTCTGGCTGACCTGCTGGCCGACAGCGAAATGAGGCTGGACTGGATGTTCAAGTCCTCCCTGCTAATGGACCTCATCAAGGTGCTGCTTGGATAGTTCCACTACTATAGTACCACTCTTACTGTTACTGCTACTGTTACTGCTACTGCTACTGCTAATGTCCCTGCTACTGCTGGTACTGGTACTAATACTTGTGATATGATCTATTTTCGTAGTTTTTGTTAGTACACGTGCTGCAGCATTCTGAATCAACTTGAGAGATTTAAGAGACTTAAATCAGCAGCCTGATAACAAGGAATTGCAGTAATCTAGTCTAAAAGTAACAAATGCACGAACTCATTTTTCTGCATCACTTTGTGACAGGATGTGCCTGATTCTTTAAATGTAGATGAAGAAAGGTTATTCCTTGAAATGTGTTTTATCTTGGAGCTCAAGGACATATCCTGGTCAAACTATATAATCATTAGATAATTGATTTATGTAGAATATCAGTTTAGAGGTTAGAGTTTAACATCAAGAAGTTGCAGGTCATCCAGGTTTTTATGTCCTTAAGGGTAGCTGGAGTTAAGCTAATTGGTTGGTTTTGTCTGGCTTGAAGTTTTATGATTCAGTATAAATTTGATTAGTTGACTAACATTTCTTTTGTCATGTAGACATTTATGCACAAATCTCTGGTAAACACAATAATTAAAGTGGTACTTTTGTGTGATTCTTTGTGGAGAAACTCAGTTGTACAGATCTGTTGACAAAATTGCATGTGATAGTCGACTAAGAATGTCTTTGGCCACTTTAATGATAACATCGCTTCCTGTTTCAGGGGATGAAGTACCTTCATCTACGAGGTCTGAGTCACGGTCGTCTGAAGTCCACAAACTGTTTAGTAGACGGACGTTTCGTTCTGAAAATCACAGACTATGGACTTACCATGATCCTTCACTCTCAAAACATCACCCTTCCTGTGGACCCACAAGGTAAAAAGTTTAAAGAGTTCTCTCTCAACATCATTTTGAAAACTGAAACATGAAGCTGAAAATTTGTTTCCAGATGAAATTGTTCTATTTCTTCCTTACTGACCGCCAGAGGCAGTGCTTAACACTGAATATCTTCCGTCTCGTGCACACGCAGGTCGAGTCTTTATATCAATAAAGTCACATGTGACCTCGGATGACCCGAGCTGGGTATAAGTTCCTGTGTCATCCCTGAGATCAGTCCTTTTTCATCTTCTTGCTTACGCAGGCTAACTACCATGTTAGCCTTAGCTTAAGCTAAATTTGTTGGAGCTTGTAGCCTTGTGACCACCGGTCGAAGTTGCCGATCTCTCGCCCTCCAAAGGCTGCGACAAGGTGTCTCTCTTAGGGGACGGTGTGTTTCACCATTCAGGCAGACGCTCTCATCTTCGGTCATCACCAGTGTGATATGGACCATCTTCACTTGTGAACATTGTTTTTATCACATTGTAGTTACTGTTTGTTCGTTTTCCACGGTTGGCAGAGCGCTCTCGCTCGAGGTAATTGACTGGCGAGAGCGTCTCCGCTCGGTGTTTGCTAGATTGACAACCGACTGTTCCCTGCCTGTTTTCTTAGCAGTCAGCAGAGCGCTGAACACATCAACTAGTGCGGCAGGGTTTCTCCAGAGTCGCGGCTCTGTTTAACTCTCCCGGCTGTAATGTATCTACCAGGAGAACGGGACCAGGTTGCAGATTTCCTCTCCCGTCACAAGCCTCCACCAGGTGAGTGGCAGCTTCATACAAAAGTGATGCCCACCATCTTGGGTCTCTCCGGCAGGGCTGAGGTGGATCCCTCGGAGATGTCGACCCACTGCCACCACTGGTTATCCTTGACGGAGAGACTAGTCCTCTGGGTCAGGTTTTCTCCGATCTTACCAACGCTTCTCAGAGTGCTTTAACAGGGCCACAGACTTCTGCTGGTGGCCCCATTTCAGCCAGGACTTGGTTCTTCCTGTTGCACATACTCTACTGCAGGACACCCTGGAGAGGGACCTCTCGTCTTAGCTAGGGGGTCGGATTTGGCATCCCGATTCCAGCCGCTTTCAACTGTGGGTCTGGCCGCTGGAGGGCCCGACCCGCTGCTGTGTGGCTGCATAGAACCAATCAGAATGACTATTCTGAATGCCAGAGGACCACCTACCTGTCTGCAGTATGAGGACAGGTGGAGGCTGTTTACTGACTGGTGTTCAGTTCAAAACACAAAGCACATTCACCAGATACTACAGAGTAAACGTTGCCACCCCGTGTGGTTCTTCAGCCAAGTTCCTCTGCTTATGAAATAAAATGATGACTCCTGATGACATCGGAACTTATACCCGGCTGGGGTCATCCGAGGTCACACGTGATATTAAAAGTTGACCTGCGAGACGGAACATATCCAGTGTTCAGCGCTGCTTCTGACGGTCATCCAGGATTCATAGAACCGTAGTTACATCCGTAACCCTCGTTTTAATCACAGTTTGTCTGAAATGCCAAACCGAAACAACTCAATGTTAATGCTGCTTGATAAATAATATGAAGAATCCTGTCAAAGATTTTAGACACACTGTCTACCTGTCTGCCTCCCTACCTGTCTGTCTCCCTACCTGTCTGTCTCTCAGAGCTGCTGTGGACGGCTCCAGAGCTCTTGAGGAAGCCGGTGCTAGGAGGTTCGTTTTCTGGAGATGTCTTTAGTTTCTCCATCATCATACAGGAAGTGATCTCACGAACACTCCCATACGCCATGATGGACATGCCCGCCCACGGTGAGACAGGACATATATCTGACCACCTGTCTGTGTACCTGTCTGTCTCTCAGAGATAATGGACCATCTGAAGAACCCTCCTCCTCTCTGCAGACCACCTGTCTGACCACCTGTCCATCTATCTGACCACCTGTCCATCTATCTGACCACCTGTCTGTCTGTCTGTGTACCTGTCTGTCTCTCAGAGATAGTGGACCGTCTGAAGAACCCTCCTCCTCTCTGCAGACCACTTGTTTCAGTGGATGAAGCTCCTGCCGAGTGTCTCGGTCTGATGAACGAATGTTGGACTGAAGATCCGAGTAAGAGGCCGAGCTTCGACGACATCTTCAAACTGGTGAGCTCACCGCTGCCACCTGCTTGCTCATGTGTGGAACTGTCACCGTATGTTTGACTTCTGTTCATTCGGTTTTAAAGTCTCAGCACTTCAGACATGTTTTACTCAGATTGTTTCTGAGAACAGCTGTATTGTGTTTGCAGTTTCGGGGCATTAACAGAGGGAAGAGGGCAAACATCATCGACTCAATGTTGCGGATGTTGGAGCAATACAGTTCGAACCTGGAGGATCTGATAAGAGAACGAACAGACGAACTGGAGGTCGAGAGAAACAAGACAGACAAGCTGATCGGACAGCTGCTGCCCAAGTAAGACGCATCTCATGTAAAACTGAAATAATAGTCACTACATTACCCATAATTCTCCATCTGTAACACCTGTGATCCAGAACTACAGTTTTATCAACAAAAAGCTTCTGTGAACATCCTGAGCTGGAATCACATGACATCACAGTGACATCATCACCTCACCTGTCAAACATTCCTGTTTAAAACACAGGAATATTTAAAAATGTCATCCAGACATCACATGAGGAGGTGAAACCTCTTTAACCATGACGACATGACAGGATATTATGGTCTGTAATAGGCATGGATATCCAACCGGACGAAGACAACAGAGAAAGATAAAAGCCTCCACAGGGGGCGCCACACTGGGGAATCTATATAAAGTCTAAACTCCACTTCCACAGGGTCTCATGATGTCTGATGAATAAACGTCCTTAAATCCACTTCGAGAAAAGTTTCCTTTAGTATCACAGCCATCCATTGATAGTTGTCATGGTTACAGTCAGGAGCTGATCAGAGTACACAGTTAATTAATGGAAACACTTTGACTTCATGGAAGCAAGTATCATTTAAAAAGAGCACACCTGTAGGGAGAATATCATCAGACCAGCAGCTTTATTTACTACAACAAAACCTGGTCCGACTCTGGGACTGTCAGGGTCTCAGTATATATTATATTATATATTATATTATAACTGACCCCCTCATGTTGGTCCAAGCAACAACCACATACATCACACAGTCACCTGCTGACAGGTGTCTTGTATGTCTTACGCTGATCATTCTGTTTGTCACACGTTCCTCAACAACCTTTCTGAGGTCGTCACATACCAGCCTCTCCTATCATTGGTGGTTATTATATGTAGCAGAGACGCTGTTACTTGTATCCCTGAGAGCCGATAGGCGGACTATGCTTTCTATTGTGAAGGCTTCGTTAATAATTGTGTGTGTTTCAGGTCCGTGGCTCAGGCTCTGAAGAAAGGGAAGCAGGTCCAGCCTGAACATTATTCAGACTGCACTCTTTACTTTAGTGACATCGTTGGATTTACAACCATCTCAGCTCTCAGTGAACCCATCGAGGTACGAACTGTTCAAACACCTGCTTATTATCTCTGTTAACATCATTAGAGCTAACACTGTGTGTGTGTGTACGTACAGGTGGTCGACCTTCTGAATGACCTCTACACCATGTTTGATGCAATCATTGCGACTCATGATGTCTACAAGGTAGGAACACATGCAGCCGCTTAAATTAATAAACTCATCTTTTTCTCTCAGATCAGACTAAAGCTGAGTTTTATTAAAAGTCACTGCAGAGTTTAAAGGTGACACACATCTCCATCAGTGATTCACTGAACATCCGTTAACATGTCGTATAAATAAACTGCTGTGTTCTGTGTCTGCAGGTAGAAACTATCGGAGACGCCTACATGGTGGCTTCAGGTGTTCCCAACAGAAATGGGAATCGACACGCAGGTGAAGTGGCCAACATGTCTCTGGACATCCTGCACTCGATAGGAGCTTTTAAGATCAAACACATGCCTGAGATCAAAGTGAAGATACGCATCGGACTTCACTCAGGTACACACACACACACACACACACACACACACACACACACAGTCTGAACCTTCTGTCCACCTCTCAGACTAACCTCAGAGTTTGTGCTTGTTGCCACGGTGAATGAAAAGCTTCCGTTTCTCAAAGCTGAAGACAAAATAAATGACGTGTCTCTCTCTTGTGTCTCTCTTGTGTCTCTCTTGTGTGTCTCTCTTGTGTGTCTCTCTTGTGTGTCTCTCTTGTGTGTCTTCAGGTGCGTTGGTAGCAGGTGTGGTCGGTCACACGATGCCCAGGTATTGTCTGTTTGGAGACACGGTGACTACGGCGTCACACATGGAAGCCAGCGGACTGCGTATGTAGAAAAAAACAATAACATCAATGAAAGTGTTCACATCTGAGCTTCAATAACTACTATTGTGTAATCATGTTGTGTTTGTGGTCTCCAGCCTACAGGATCCACATCAGTCTGAGTACAGTGAAGGTCCTGACCAGTCTCAAAGTGGGGTACCACATAGACACCAGAAAGGCTCAGGTACACTCACCTGCTCAGGTGTTTCACAAATGTTACCTTTTATTACATTGATACTTGTACAAAACCGTAAATGTTAGGTATTATTTATTTGTTATTTTCAATGTCTTTGCTGTCTATAAAATCCTTTAATTGTAAATTTGTAATTCTGAAGTTTGGGACTCAGATGATTAATGTCCTGAAACTGAGCATGAAATGATTTGATAGTCCAAACTGGAGCTTAAACTTACATTTTATCTATATAGCACACAATGCAAAATAGTGTCCTCACTCAAAAAGTCACAATGTGTTGAAAGAAGATGATGTAATCATTTCCAAAATGCACATAAATAAACTGCTTCAGTCCTTAGATGTTGCTGTATTAACAGCAATCTAACAGCCCCCTGAATACATTTATAAAACAACAAGGATACAGAATCAGATGTTCAGCTTCTCAACTGATCAGCTGTCCTGGGTTAGGTGTTGTTTATTTGTTGGGTTAGGTGGTGTTTATTTGTTGGGTTAGGTGTTGTTTATTTGTTGGGTTAGGTGATGTTTATTTGTTGGGTTAGGTGGTGTTTATTTGTTTGGTTAGGTGGTGTTTATTTGTTGGGTTAGGTGGTGTTTATTTGTTGGGTTAGGTGGTGTTTATTTGTTTGGTTAGGTGGTGTTTATATGTTGGGTTAGGTGATGTTTATATGTTGGTTTAGGTGGTGTTTATATGTTGGGTTAGGTGATGTTTATTTGTTGGGTTAGGTGGTGTTTATTTGTTGGGTTAGGTGATGTTTATTTGTTGGGTTAGGTGGTGTTTATTTGTTGGGTTAGGTGGTGTTTATATGTTGGGTTAGGTGGTGTTTATTTGTTGGGTTAGGTGATGTTTATATGTTGGGTTAGGTGGTGTTTATATGTTGGGTTAGGTGATGTTTATTTGTTGGGTTAGGTGGTGTTTATATGTTGGGTTAGGTGGTGTTTATTTGTTGGGTTAGGTGGTGTTTATTTGTTTGGTTAGGTGGTGTTTATATGTTGGGTTAGGTGATATTTATATGTTGGGTTAGGTGGTGTTTATATGTTGGGTTAGGTGATGTTTATTTGTTGGGTTAGGTGGTGTTTATATGTTGGGTTAGGTGGTGTTTATATGTTGGGTTAGGTGATGTTTATTTGTTGGGTTAGGTGGTGTTTATTTGTTGGGTTAGGTGGTGTTTATTTGTTGGGTTAGGTGATGTTTATTTGTTGGGTTAGGTGGTGTTTATTTGTTGGGTTAGGTGGTGTTTATATGTTGGGTTAGGTGGTGTTTATTTGTTGGGTTAGGTGATGTTTATTTGTTGGGTTAGGTGGTGTTTATTTGTTGGGTTAGGTGGTGTTTATATGTTGGGTTAGGTGGTGTTTATATGTTGGGTTAGGTGGTGTTTATTTGTTGGGTTAGGTGGTGTTTATTTGTTGGGTTAGGTGGTGTTTATATGTTGGGTTAGGTGGTGTTTATATGTTGGGTTAGGTGGTATTTATCTGTTGGGTTAGGTGATGTTTATATGTTGGGTTAGGTGGTGTTTATATGTTGGGTTAGGTGATGTTTATTTGTTGGGTTAGGTGGTGTTTATTTGTTGGGTTAGGTGGTGTTTATTTGTTGGGTTAGGTGATGTTTATATGTTGGGTTAGGTGATGTTTATTTGTTGGGTTAGGTGGTGTTTATTTGTTGGGTTAGGTGGTGTTTATTTGTTGGGTTAGGTGGTGTTTATTTGTTGGGTTAGGTGGTGTTTATTTGTTGGGTTAGGTGGTGTTTATATGTTGGGTTAGGTGGTGTTTATTTGTTGGGTTAGGTGATGTTTATATGTTGGGTTAGGTGATGTTTACTTGTTGGGTTAGGTGGTGTTTATTTGTTGGGTTAGGTGGTGTTTATTTGTTGGGTTAGGTGGTGTTTATTTGTTGGGTTAGGTGGTGTTTATTTGTTGTAACACTAAAATGTGATTAAACTAAATGTATGTTTTGTAGGTGAAGGGCACAGTGGACACATACTGGTTGATGGGTCGAGAGGGTTTTGATAAACCTCTTCCTGTTCCTCCAGACCTCACCGGAGGGTAAACACACACAAACACACACACACACACACACACACATACACACACAACCTGTGTAAGTAAACAGTTACCTGTCTCTCTCTCTCACCTGTCTCACTCTCTCACCTGTCTCACTCTCAGGGCCAGTAATCATGGGATCAATCTGGATGAGATTCCAGTTGAAAGAAGACAAAAGTTTCTGGACCGACAAAAGAAGATGAAGAAATGATGCCAACGTACGCACACAGATACACACATATTTATTATACATTAATTAACACACGGATACACATAGACAGAAATGTATACATTAACACACACACACACACACACACACACACACACACACACTACCTCAAGGACTAGAATTGTCTTTACAGGATTTTATCACCTGGTGATACATTTTCAGCCCAACCTCGTGGAATGTAAACAAAGTGCTGAATGGACATTTTACTTCCTGTTTGTATACAAAGAACCAATAAAAGAAGGACGGGTCATTACGTCATCGTGACAGCATTGTGATTTTCAATGATCCCAGACTTTGGTGCCAGTTCTGTGGAAGTTTGGAACTTTAAACCATCATATCTGTGTTGTTTGTTTTGAAAAATGCTTCCATCAAATAAAAATAATTATAGGATGAGGAAAGATGTTGTTTTTAAAAATGTGTGTTTGTTTTGGTTGTTATTAATCTCCACAGATGGGTTAGGGTTAATGTAAACAGTGTGGTTTGCAATATGTGGGGAAACTGGCAACACCATTTCAATTCAATTCTCCCAACATAAATATAATATATTGAATAAGAAAAAGGTATTCACTCCCTTTGTGAAACACTTCCTCCAGCATGGATGGAGATCTGTTCTAACAACAGTTATACAGTGCAATCCTACATGGAGCACTCTCCAAAGAAAGAGGGCGGAAAGGATCTGGATATCAAGATTGGATACCACACATCCCAAAGGCCTCAATGAGCGGTAGGGGCTGCAGAGTGTGAGGTAGTGTGGACAGTGCACAGATTATTTTGCTGTTTCCCAGCGAGATAATCACAATCCCCTAACCCTAACCATTTGTAGACTTTTGTAGGGTTTTAATTTTGCTTTTACCAGGAGGTCCTGTAAATTCTTATTTCTCCTGAATGCTGCAATAATGCTGCGGTCCTGTAATGATGAGGTACCTGTAATATACTTGTGAACGTTCCTCCTACTTTCTCTGACAAGTTTAACAGTAGACGGGGAGTATGTGCTTACACATGGGAGGTTACAGGTCGGCACTGTGGGTTTAGTCTGCTGAAATGTCCTGTGACATTTTCTGAGAAAAGTCCTAGAGTACCCTCTGCTGGCCAAAGCTAGGAATAGCACTCTCACTGCAGAATTAAAATCCTCCTGTTTACTGCAAATTCTATGAAATCGTAATAACTGTGCCTTAATCAAGCCTGCATAAGTGTACTTCGGGTGGAAGCTTGTCTTATAGAGCAGAGCGTGGGTGTCTGTCTCCTTAAAGAACACTTTTACGTCCAGTGTGTGAGTTTCATGGAACTTACCACTCTTAAAAGTGGTGGTGTCCAGCAAGTCAACAGAGGTAAAATTGCTGGTTGATTTCAACTTGATTGAGTCACTGCGATTGTTCAGAGTGTTTAGAAAGATGTCAAAATCCTCTTGGGGGTTAGGGTTAGGGTTAGGGTTAGGGTTAGGGTAGGGTTAGGGTTAGGGTTAGGGGTTAGGGTTAGGGTTAGGTAAGGTTCGGTTCCCAGAGATCTCCCCACGTCGTCATAGGACTAGGTGGTTGGGTAGAGATCTAAGGCAAGGCACGGGCCAGCGCATGTCACTCAGTATCAAAACCCACCGCATGTACTTTGACTCGATGTGGTGAATGAAAGAGTGAAGGAGTCCAGTCTGTGATGGGTAGAGGAGATGAGAGCCAGATTCTAAAGCAGAGATAGGGAGGGGTGATGTGTGTACATTCAAGCACCCTCCCCCGCCTTTCTAGGCGCCTCTGCGTCCCTGCCAGGGCCTCCATCTGGGAGCCAGAGGAGTGACCGGGAGGAAAGAAGGAAGGCCGAAAGGGTTGAGGTTAGGGTTAAGGAAAGGGTTAAGTTAGGGTTAGGGTTAGGGGTTAGGGGTTAGGGTTAGGGTTAGGGGTTAGGGTTAGGGGTTAGGGGTTAGGGTTAGGGTTAGGGGGTTAGGGTTAGGGTTAGGGTTAGGGGGTTAGGGTTAGGGTTAGGGGTTAGGGTTAGGGTTTTGGAGGACCGTGCTGTAAAAACAGCCCGGCCCCCCGGTGTACTGTCCATCGCTGAGCTCAGCTCCGAGGCCCTCAACGTTCATTCAGGCCCTGCGGTTCCTTGGTGCCAAGTTTGGCAATCCATCGTCTCTCGGCAGATCTTCTCTGGGCTGTGGTCCACATCTCATTGCACTCTATAACTGTGGTGCTGAGTGCTGCCAGTCCATGTATGAGGAAGTGTTGGACCAAAGGTGTGGCCATATTCTTCCTCCTGGTGATGTTATATTTATGCTGGGCAAAGCGTGTGGAGAGCATATTCCCAGTTTCGCCAACATATTGTATATTGCACTGTTTGCATGAAATATTGTATACACAGTTTTTTGTATGAGGGTCTCCACGGGTTAAGGTTTTAAATATTGCTCCTGTATTGTTGTTTATAAGCCACTCTCTGTGTTTAAAATATTCCTTTTGTATTTTGGGCCTTGGTTGTGAGAGTGGTTGTATTTTAGCTTTAACTAGAAAGTCTTGTATATTTTTGTTCCTTCTAAATGCTGGGATGATGCTGTGGTTTTGTAGAGTGAGAGACCCCTTAATATGTGTATTGAAATTAATTCTGAGTTGATTTGACAGGTTCCTGGTGGACGGCGAGTAGGTGGTGATGAGCGGAAGATGAGAGGTAAGTATGGTAGGTTTCACATGAAGGAAAGTCTTGAGACCTTTTCTACAGAAGGACCTAGAGTACCCCCTGGTGGACAATGCTCGGAATAGGATGTGGACTGCTTCATGGAAATCACTCTGTTCAGTGCAAATTCTGTGGAATCTAAGAAGTTGGGATTTGATTAGGCCAGCGTAAGTGTGCTTTGGATGAAAGCTGGTTTTATACAGGAGAGCATGGGTGTCAGTTTCCTTGAAGAACACTTTAATATCTAGGCAGTGGGTGTTATGGAATTTGTTTCCTTTAAAGGTGGTCGTATCCAGAAAATCCACCGAGCTCAGGCTGCTGGTGGATTTAATCCTGATAGAGTCCCTGTGTGTGTTAAGTGTGTTTAAAAATACCTCAAATTGCTGTTTGCCATGGGTCCAAACTCCCCAGATATCGTCCAAATATCTATAATAATAGAGCGGCTTTTTCTCACAGGCCTGCAGTGCTGAAGCCTCCCATTCAGCCATGAATATATTTGCATACGCTGGTGCGAATTTTTTGCCCATGGCTGTGCCTTTAATTTGTAAGAACCACTCCTGGTTGAACTGGAAATCATTTCTGGTCAGGTTAACTTCCAATAATTGTAGTAATTCTTTGTCTGGTCTTTTGATGTCCCGCTGTTGTAGAAAGGCGTTTTTGATGGCCTGTAAACCCTCCTTAATGTCTATGTTTGTGTACAAACTGTCAATATCCAAAGTGAAGAGGATGGCTCCTTCTGGAATATGAAGTGTCTTGACTATGTTTACAAAATGATAAGTGTCTTTAATATAACTGGGATGTGTGGTAGAGAGAGGGTTTAAAAAGTGGTCCAAGTACGCCGCCGTGTGGTAGGTCTCGCTGCTGCAGTCTGAGACAATGGGTCGACCAGGTGGAATTCTGTTTGGTAAGCTCCATTTCTCGGGATCTTTGTGGATCTTTGGGAGCATATAAAAGATTCTGGCTCTGGGTGTGGAGTCCCCCATCAGATAATGTTTTTGTTTTGAATTGATGAATTTTTTCTCATGCAGAGATTTGATGATTTTATTTACTACAGGAATGGTGTCCAGGTATATAGGTTTATCCAGTTTTACATAGTATTGAGTGTCCTCTAATTGTCTGTAGCCTTCCCACAAATATTGCTCCCTATCCATAATAACTATGGCACTTCCTTTATCTGCCGGTTTAATAACAATATGTTTATTGTTTTGCAACTGTGTGAGGGCTTTAATTTCTAATTGGCTCAGATTGGGAGGAACTCGGTGGACTTTAAATGTCCTGTCAAAGTGTCTCACGTCAGCTTTAATGATGTTATTAACTTCTATTGGTATAGCCGTTATAGGAGGAGTCCAAGTGGATTTACAAATAAATGGCAGTCGTTCTTTAGGAGGCATGTGCTCATAGTAGGCCGCTAATTTGAGTGTTCTGTGGTATTGTTGTATATCAAATTTAGTTTGTGGAATGATGTCCTTATTTGTGCCCTTAGTGGGAATAAAATTGAGTCCCCGGGAGAGCAGGGATGATTGTTCAGTCGTTAATTTGAAGTTTTTTGTTAAATTAATAACCGATTTGTTCCCCTCCACTAATGGTAGGCTTGTGGGGATATTTAATTTAAATATGGGCACCAGTGGTCAAATATGGCTTGTGCCGTCTCCTTTGTCCAGTGGACATTGTCTGGATCAGTTTTAAATAGAGAGCTGGGTAGCATGGGAATATACTCACCAAGCAACGCAATATATGAGTTCAGGTGCGTCAGGCTGTTCTTCTCCTTGGCCGGCAGGCTGTTGGAGAAGTTGATCTCTGGGATGAGGATCTTGGCTTGAGGAAAGTACAGCTTCGCCACTCTCAGCATACTCTGTAGTTGCTTGATGGATGTCTCTTTGACCTTCTGCTCCCGATTGCAGATGCCGAAGGACATGATGATCACCTCCACTGGGATGGATTCTGTTGTGTTTTCCAGGATCCCCTCCGCATTCCTGAAGTTGGCACCTGGGAAAGAGTCAATCTGCAGATCAGCTATGGTGTGTGGTGGCAGTCTGTGCACATTGGAGTCTCCCATAATGACCCATTTCCTGTACATGTTAAGGTGCCAGTCTTTAATTTTCTTGGCCGACGTCATGTGCCGTGAAGGCCGGAATAGGCCTGCTGGTAGGGGTGTGAAAAGTGGGGCCGTTGCTATTGCAGGGGTGAGAGTGGACTGCACTGCTGTCTGCAGCGTGTCAGTTACACTGGGTGTCGGGATGGTGGGACCCCTGCTGAGAGGACGAGGCTCAATGACCCTGGTTTCCTCTTCTGGTTGGGTGGTGCGGTGAGTGGGCGACAGTCCCTGAATGGAGTCTGCGTCGTGTGCGACGCAACCGTTCCCCAGTGTGAGGGTGCGGCGGCTGGACGGGGGAGGCAGGGCGGGCCGCTTTGCGTTACCCGGGCCTGTGGGAACCCTTCTAAGGATTCTCTGGGGTAGTGGCAGATCCCGATGAGGAGTCGTCGTGGGGAGATTCTCCTCTGGTGTGTCCTCAATCACCGACAGCGATGGCTCCGACCTTGCTGCGGAGAGAGGCCGAGTGCGAGCAGTACGCTCCTCCTCTCGTGTTGAGGGGACGGGGGTGTGTGCTGGTGTGTGGAGCGAGAGAGGGGACCCGTCAGTGGTTGGCGCGTGCATCAGCGCTGTAGTGAGGGTCGGAGCTGCAGCTGTGCTAAGGCCCAGGTCCTGTCGTGGGGGGTCCGTCGTCGTGTTGTCTCGGGGGGCTGAGTCCACCGGTGTAGGTGGTGTACTCTGCACCCGGAGCCGTATCAGCTGCTCCGTGATGATTTCCTCCGTCTCGGTGAGTGTCTCTGGCAGCAATCTTCGCCCGAAGTGCCTCTTGGCCCAGGTGGACGCTATTTGGAATGGGGCCTGCCACTCGGGTGTCCCAAAGTTATACAGTTCATAGATTTCTTTTTCTATGATCTGTTCATAGTGGTCACAGAGAATCACCAGTGTTGTATGTGCCCAGTTCTTGGCATTACCTAAAATCAGATCTAGTGTCTGTGGGGTCGGTATTGCCGGTTTAATCAATGTTGTTAATTGGTTGATCATCCTGTTGATGGACACTGGGGTATTATCTGTACTCACATTTGAGAAGTGATGAAATGCCTTGATTATCCGATGTAACACGTGGCATTTGCGGGCAAAGTCTGGATCATCAGACATCGGTCTTTCATCCTGTCTCTGTACCGGTCGACCCCCTGTGGTCCGCTGATGGTCGTTCCATGTCCCCCTCTGCGTAAAGTTCCGTCTCTGTGCGTCTCTGCGCTGGGGCTCCCGCAGCTGCCGCGTAGGTGCTGCGCGCTTCCAGCCGTCCTCCCTGACGTCAAAGCGGCGCGGCGAGATCCGTCTGCCGTAGTCATGATGAACACGGCTCGGAGAATCCCCTCTGTAGATCACGTCCACTCTGCGTGGGGGTTCCGGCCTGTAGTCCGAGTAGTGGCCATGTGTGCGGTCTTGGGATGCGCTGTAAGCGTCCGGGCGGCGTCTGCTCTCCGCGTCGGGCGCGCGCCTTACGCGCCGGTGGAGAGATGGGTCTCGTTGATCCTGGCGAGACTCGTTGCGTCGGGGAGAAACCCGGTCGTGGATGGGCAGGCCGGTCCTGGTCACCGAAGCGTAGGTTCTCCGTCGGTGGCGAGAGGGAGTTCGACGACGGTCGGGAGAGCGAGGCGCGTCGCGGCGCAGTTCCGGTGCGCGCGCCCTCCGTGTGCTATGCTCCCCTCTCGTACCTCTCTCACCGGCCAAATCTCCGCGGTAGTTATGGGATGCATCCCTACCTCTGTGTGTGGAAGTGGGTCTGGTGTACCGCTCCACGCTGCGGTCCCGTCCCTGGCGGCTCCTTCTGCTGGTCACCGTGGTCCACTCACTCCTGTGTTGGCGTCCGTGGTAGCTCATGCTAAGATGCTAATGGCCTCGTGCGTTTTAGCGGTCAAAAAAAAGTTTCAGAAGCACTTTTGACTTTTTTATTTGTCAAGCAGTGAAACAATGAACAAATGAAATAAAAGAAAAATACAGCAACGTTTCGATTATAATAAATCTTCTTCAGGCTGATAAAACATGAAAAATAACAAATAACTAAGAGCGCGATGTCTCGAGTCCGTTCCTCGTTAGACACGCTGGAAAAAGAAGTAAATGAATCCAGTGTCGGATTTACATAGGGTCACAGGCCACGTGTTCCCTGGCGCGAAAAGGTCAGGTTCACATTACTTTACGGTAACCAGCTTTACATCCTATGTCCAAATATGGATGACATAGTAGTAGTGAGGTAAAAGAACATGGAACTAACAAATGTATAAATATTGAACATGTTTTGCCATTTTGTTGTGCAACAGGCAACAACTTATGTACATCAATACAATCAATAAAGTCAATAAAAGGAGGCATACATTTTGTGAACAACATTGTTATTTACAGGAACGAATGTCTCATCCATAAAAGTGATGGAGAGCATTTAAACATATTGAGAGGTAAGTATAGTACATTTGTTGAATATATGAAGAGTCCTTGGGTGGGGCTTCAGGTAAGTATAATGGTTAGGGTTAGAGGTCAACCTCAGGGTTAGGTCAGGGTTAGGGTCAGGTTATGGTAAAGGCCAGGGTTGGGCTTAGGTTGGGTTTAGGGCCAGGGTTAGAGTCTGGTTGAGGTTAGAATAAGGGTCCGGGTTAGGTTAAGTTTAGGGCAGGTCCAGGGTTAGGTTGAGTTTAGGGCAGGTCCAGGGTTAGGTTGAGTTTAGGGCAGGTCCAGGGTTAGGTTGAGTTTAGGGCAGGTCCAGGGTTAGGTTGAGTTTAGGGCAGGTCCAGGGTTGGGTTGAGTTTAGGGCAGGTCCAGGGTTAGGTTGAGTTTAGGGCAGGTCCAGGGTTAGGTTGAGTTTAGGGCAGGTCCAGGGTTAGGTTGAGTTTAGGGCAGGTCCAGGGTTAGGTTGAGTTTAGGGCAGGTCCAGGGTTAGGTTGAGTTTAGGGCAGGTCCAGGGTTAGGTTGAGTTTAGGGCAGGTCCAGGGTTAGGTTGGGTTTAGGTTTAGAGTCAGGTTATGGTTAGGGTTAGAGTTAGGTTGAGGTCAGGTCCGGTTGAGAGTCATGGTTGAGATCAGGACCGGGTTGAGATTAGAGTCAGGGTTAGGGATGCAGGAAATAGAACAAACATCAAAGGAAACTCAAAGCCAAGCACAGGAGGCACGGACTGGTCAGGGTTGGGTTAGGGTTTTGGAGGACCGTGCTGTAAAAACAGCCCGGCCCCCCGGTGTACTGTCCATCGCTGAGCTCAGCTCCGAGGCCCTCAACGTTCATTCAGGCCCTGCGGTTCCTTGGTGCCAAGTTTGGCAATCCATCGTCTCTCGGCAGATCTTCTCTGGGCTGTGGTCCACATCTCATTGCACTCTATAACTGTGGTGCTGAGTGCTGCCAGTCCATGTATGAGGAAGTGTTTGACCAAAGGTGTGGCCATATTCTTCCTCCTGGTGATGTTATATTTATGCTGGGCAAAGCGTGTGGAGAGCATATTCCCAGTTTCGCCAACATATTGTATATTGCACTGTTTGCATGAAATATTGTATACACAGTTTTTTGTATGAGGGTCTCCACGGGTTAAGGTTTTAAATATTGCTCCTGTATTGTTGTTTATAAGCCACTCTCTGTGTTTAAAATATTCCTTTTGTATTTTGGGCCTTGGTTGTGAGAGTGGTTGTATTTTAGCTTTAACTAGAGAGTCTTGTATGTTTTTGTTCCTTCTGAATGCTGGGATGATGCTGTGGTTTTGTAGAGTGAGAGACCCCTTAATATGTGTATTGAAATTAATTCTGAGTTGATTTGACAGGTTCCTGGTGGACGGCGAGTAGGTGGTGATGAGCGGAAGATGAGAGGTAAGTATGGTAGGTTTCACATGAAGGAAAGTCTTGAGACCTTTTCTACAGAAGGACCTAGAGTACCCCCTGGTGGACAATGCTCGGAATAGGATGTGGACTGCTTCATGGAAATCACTCTGTTCAGTGCAAATTCTGTGGAATCTAAGAAGTTGGGATTTGATTAGGCCAGCGTAAGTGTGCTTTGGATGAAAGCTGGTTTTATACAGGAGAGCATGGGTGTCAGTTTCCTTGAAGAACACTTTAATATCTAGGCAGTGGGTGTTATGGAATTTGTTTCCTTTAAAGGTGGTCGTATCCAGAAAATCCACCGAGCTCAGGCTGCTGGTGGATTTAATCTTGATAGAGTCCCTGTGTGTGTTGAGTGTGTTTAAAAATACCTCAAATTGCTGTTTGCCATGGGTCCATACTCCCCAGATATCGTCCAAATATCTATAATAATAGAGCGGCTTTTTCTCACAGGCCTGCAGTGCTGAAGCCTCCCATTCAGCCATGAATATATTTGCATACGCTGGTGCGAATTTTTTGCCCATGGCTGTGCCTTTAATTTGTAAAAACCACTCCTGGTTGAACTGGAAATCATTTCTGGTCAGGTTAACTTCCAATAATTGCAGTAATTCTTTGTCTGGTCTTTTGATGTCCCGCTGTTGTAGAAAGGCGTTTTTGATGGCCTGTAAACCCTCCTTAATGTCTATATTAGTGTACAAACTGTCAATATCCAAAGTGAAGAGGATGGCTCCTTCTGGAATATGAAGTGTCTTGACTATGTTTACAAAATGATAAGTGTCTTTAATATAACTGGGATGTGTGGTAGAGAGAGGGTTTAAAAAGTGGTCCAAGTACGCCGCCGTGTGGTAGGTCTCGCTGCTGCAGTCTGAGACAATGGGTCGACCAGGTGGAATTCTGTTTGGTAAGCTCCATTTCTCGGGATCTTTGTGGATCTTTGGGAGCATATAAAAGATTCTGGCTCTGGGTGTGGAGTCCCCCATCAGATAATGTTTTTGTTTTGAATTGATGAATTTTTTCTCATGCAGAGATTTGATGATTTTATTTACTACAGGAATGGTGTCCAGGTATATTGGTTTATCCAGTTTTACATAGTATTGAGTGTCCTCTAATTGTCTGTAGCCTTCCCACAAATATTGTTCCCTATCCATAATAACTATGGCACTTCCTTTATCTGCCGGTTTAATAACAATATGTTTATTGTTTTGCAACTGTGTGAGGGCTTTAATTTCTAATTGGCTCAGATTGGGAGGAACTCGGTGGACTTTAAATGTCCTGTCAAAGTGTCTCACGTCAGCTTTAATGATGTTATTAACTTCTATTGGTATAGCCGTTATAGGAGGAGTCCAAGTGGATTTACAAATAAATGGCAGTCGTTCTTTAGGAGGCATGTGCTCATAGTAGGCCGCTAATTTGAGTGTTCTGTGGTATTGTTGTATATCAAATTTGGTTTGTGGAATGATGTCCTTATTTGTGCCCTTAGTGGGAATAAAATTGAGTCCCCGGGAGAGCAGGGATGATTGTTCAGTCGTTAATTTGAAGTTTTTTGTTAAATTAATAACCGATTTGTTCCCCTCCACTAATGGTAGGCTTGTGGGGATATTTAATTTAAATATGGGCACCAGTGGTCAAATATGGCTTGTGCCGTCTCCTTTGTCCAGTGGACATTGTCTGGATCAGTTTTAAATAGAGAGCTGGGTAGCATGGGAATATACTCACCAAGCAATGCAATATATGAGTTCAGGTGCGTCAGGCTGTTCTTCTCCTTGGCCGGCAGGCTGTTGGAGAAGTTGATCTCTGGGATGAGGATCTTGGCTTGAGGAAAGTACAGCTTCGCCACTCTCAGCATACTCTGTAGTTGCTTGATGGATGTCTCTTTGACCTTCTGCTCCCGATTGCAGATGCCGAAGGACATGATGATCACCTCCACTGGGATGGATTCTGTGGTGTTTTCCAGGATCCCCTCCGCATTCCTGAAGTTGGCACCTGGGAAAGAGTCAATCTGCAGATCAGCTATGGTGTGTGGTGGCAGTCTGTGCACATTGGAGTCTCCCATAATGACCCATTTCCTGTACATGTTAAGGTGCCAGTCTTTAATTTTCTTGGCCGACGTCATGTGCCGTGAAGGCCGGAATAGGCCTGCTGGTAGGGGTGTGAAAAGTGGGGCCGTTGCTATTGCAGGGGTGAGAGTGGACTGCACTGCTGTCTGCAGCGTGTCAGTTACACTGGGTCTCGGGATGGTGGGACCCCTGCTGAGAGGACGAGGCTCAATGACCCTGGTTTCCTCTTCTGGTTGGGTGGTGCGGTGAGTGGGCGACAGTCCCTGAATGGAGTCTGCGTCGTGTGCGACGCAACCGTTCCCCAGTGTGAGGGTGCGGCGGCTGGACGGGGGAGGCAGGGCGGGCCGCTTTGCGTTACCCGGGCCTGTGGGAACCCTTCTAAGGATTCTCTGGGGTAGTGGCAGATCCCGATGAGGAGTCGTCGTGGGGAGATTCTCCTCTGGTGTGTCCTCAATCACCGACAGCGATGGCTCCGACCTTGCTGCGGAGAGAGGCCGAGTGCGAGCAGTACGCTCCTCCTCTCGTGTTGAGGGGACGGGGGTGTGTGCTGGTGTGTGGAGCGAGAGAGGGGACCCGTCAGTGGTTGGCGCGTGCATCAGCGCTGTAGTGAGGGTCGGAGCTGCAGCTGTGCTAAGGCCCAGGTCCTGTCGTGGGGGGTCCGTCGTCGTGTTGTCTCGGGGGGCTGAGTCCACCGGTGTAGGTGGTGTACTCTGCACCCGGAGCCGTATCAGCTGCTCCGTGATGATTTCCTCCGTCTCGGTGAGTGTCTCTGGCAGCAATCTTCGCCCGAAGTGCCTCTTGGCCCAGGTGGACGCTATTTGGAATGGGGCCTGCCACTCGGGTGTCCCAAAGTTATACAGTTCATAGATTTCTTTTTCTATGATCTGTTCATAGTGGTCACAGAGAATCACCAGTGTTGTATGTGCCCAGTTCTTGGCATTACCTAAAATCAGATCTAGTGTCTGTGGGGTCGGTATTGCCGGTTTAATCAATGTTGTTAATTGGTTGATCATCCTGTTGATGGACACTGGGGTATTATCTGTACTCACATTTGAGAAGTGATGAAATGCCTTGATTATCCGATGTAACACGTGGCATTTGCGGGCAAAGTCTGGATCATCAGACATCGGTCTTTCATCCTGTCTCTGTACCGGTCGACCCCCTGTGGTCCGCTGATGGTCGTTCCATGTCCCCCTCTGCGTAAAGTTCCGTCTCTGTGCGTCTCTGCGCTGGGGCTCCCGCAGCTGCCGCGTAGGTGCTGCGCGCTTCCAGCCGTCCTCCCTGACGTCAAAGCGGCGCGGCGAGATCCGTCTGCCGTAGTCATGATGAACACGGCTCGGAGAATCCCCTCTGTAGATCACGTCCACTCTGCGTGGGGGTTCCGGCCTGTAGTCCGAGTAGTGGCCATGTGTGCGGTCTTGGGATGCGCTGTAAGCGTCCGGGCGGCGTCTGCTCTCCGCGTCGGGCGCGCGCCTTACGCGCCGGTGGAGAGATGGGTCTCGTTGATCCTGGCGAGACTCGTTGCGTCGGGGAGAAACCCGGTCGTGGATGGGCAGGCCGGTCCTGGTCACCGAAGCGTAGGTTCTCCGTCGGTGGCGAGAGGGAGTTCGACGACGGTCGGGAGAGCGAGGCGCGTCGCGGCGCAGTTCAGGTGCGCGCGCCCTCCGTGCGCTATTCTCCCCTCTCGTACCTCTCTCCTCGGCCAAATCTCCGCGGTAGTTATGGGATGCATCCCTACCTCTGTGTGTGGAAGTGGGTCTGGTGTACCGCTCCACGCTGCGGTCCCGTCCCTGGCGGCTCCTTCTGCTGGTCACCGTGGTCCACTCACTCCTGTGTTGGCGTCCGTGGTAGCTCATGCTAAGATGCTAATGGCCTCGTGCGTTTTAGCGGTCAAAAAAAAGTTTCAGAAGCACTTTTGACTTTTTTATTTGTCAAGCAGTGAAACAATGAACAAATGAAATAAAAGAAAAATACAGCAACGTTTCGATTATAATAAATCTTCTTCAGGCTGATAAAACATGAAAAATAACTAAGAGCGCGATGTCTCGAGTCCGTTCCTCGTTAGACACGCTGGAAAAAGAAGTAAATGAATCCAGTGTCGGATTTACATAGGGTCACAGGCCACGTGCTCCCTGGCGCGAAAAGGTCAGGTTCACATTACTTTACGGTAACCAGCTTTACATCCTATGTCCAAATATGGATGACATAGTAGTAGTGAGGTAAAAGAACATGGAACTAACAAATGTATAAATATTGAACATGTTTTGCCATTTTGTTGTGCAACAGGCAACAACTTATGTACATCAATACAATCAATAAAGTCAATAAAAGGAGGCATACATTTTGTGAACAACATTGTTATTTACAGGAACGAATGTCTCATCCATAAAAGTGATGGAGAGCATTTAAACATATTGAGAGGTAAGTATAGTACATTTGTTGAATATATGAAGAGTCCTTGGGTGGGGCTTCAGGTAAGTATAATGGTTAGGGTTAGAGGTCAACCTCAGGGTTAGGTCAGGGTTAGGGTCAGGTTATGGTAAAGGCCAGGGTTGGGCTTAGGTTGGGTTTAGGGCCAGGGTTAGAGTCTGGTTGAGGTTAGAATAAGGGTCCGGGTTAGGTTAAGTTTAGGGCAGGTCCAGGGTTAGGTTGAGTTTAGGGCAGGTCCAGGGTTAGGTTGAGTTTAGGGCAGGTCCAGGGTTAGGTTGAGTTTAGGGCAGGTCCAGGGTTAGGTTGAGTTTAGGGCAGGTCCAGGGTTAGGTTGAGTTTAGGGCAGGTCCAGGGTTAGGTTAAGTTTAGGGCAGGTCCAGGGTTAGGTTGAGTTTAGGGCAGGTCCAGGGTTAGGTTGAGTTTAGGGCAGGTCCAGGGTTAGGTTGAGTTTAGGGCAGGTCCAGGGTTGGGTTGAGTTTAGGGCAGGTCCAGGGTTAGGTTGAGTTTAGGGCAGGTCCAGGGTTAGGTTGAGTTTAGGGCAGGTCCAGGGTTAGGTTGAGTTTAGGGCAGGTCCAGGGTTAGGTTAAGTTTAGGGCAGGTCCAGGGTTAGGTTGAGTTTAGGGCAGGTCCAGGGTTAGGTTGGGTTTAGGTTTAGAGTCAGGTTATGGTTAGGGTTAGAGTTAGGTTGAGGTCAGGTCCGGTTGAGAGTCATGGTTGAGATCAGGACCGGGTTGAGATTAGAGTCAGGGTTAGGGATGCAGGAAATAGAACAAACATCAAAGGAAACTCAAAGCCAAGCACAGGAGGCACGGACTGGTCAGGGTTGGGTTAGGGTTTTGGAGGACCGTGCTGTAAAAACAGCCCGGCCCCCCGGTGTACTGTCCATCGCTGAGCTCAGCTCCGAGGCCCTCAACGTTCATTCAGGCCCTGCGGTTCCTTGGTGCCAAGTTTGGCAATCCATCGTCTCTCGGCAGATCTTCTCTGGGCTGTGGTCCACATCTCATTGCACTCTATAACTGTGGTGCTGAGTGCTGCCAGTCCATGTATGAGGAAGTGTTGGACCAAAGGTGTGGCCATATTCTTCCTCCTGGTGATATTATATTTATGCTGGGCAAAGCGTGTGGAGAGCATATTCCCAGTTTCGCCAACATATTGTATATTGCACTGTTTGCATGAAATATTGTATACACAGTTTTTTGTATGAGGGTCTCCACGGGTTAAGGTTTTAAATATTGCTCCTGTATTGTTGTTTATAAGCCACTCTCTGTGTTTAAAATATTCCTTTTGTATTTTGGGCCTTGGTTGTGAGAGTGGTTGTATTTTAGCTTTAACTAGAGAGTCTTGTATGTTTTTGTTCCTTCTGAATGCTGGGATGATGCTGTGGTTTTGTAGAGTGAGAGACCCCTTAATATGTGTATTGAAATTAATTCTGAGTTGATTTGACAGGTTCCTGGTGGACGGCGAGTAGGTGGTGATGAGCGGAAGATGAGAGGTAAGTATGGTAGGTTTCACATGAAGGAAAGTCTTGAGACCTTTTCTACAGAAGGACCTAGAGTACCCCCTGGTGGACAATGCTCGGAATAGGATGTGGACTGCTTCATGGAAATCACTCTGTTCAGTGCAAATTCTGTGGAATCTAAGAAGTTGGGATTTGATTAGGCCAGCGTAAGTGTGCTTTGGATGAAAGCTGGTTTTATACAGGAGAGCATGGGTGTCAGTTTCCTTGAAGAACACTTTAATATCTAGGCAGTGGGTGTTATGGAATTTGTTTCCTTTAAAGGTGGTCGTATCCAGAAAATCCACCGAGCTCAGGCTGCTGGTGGATTTAATCCTGATAGAGTCCCTGTGTGTGTTGAGTGTGTTTAAAAATACCTCAAATTGCTGTTTGCCATGGGTCCATACTCCCCAGATATCGTCCAAATATCTATAATAATAGAGCGGCTTTTTCTCACAGGCCTGCAGTGCTGAAGCCTCCCATTCAGCCATGAATATATTTGCATACGCTGGTGCGAATTTTTTGCCCATGGCTGTGCCTTTAATTTGTAGAAACCACTCCTGGTTGAACTGGAAATCATTTCTGGTCAGGTTAACTTCCAATAATTGCAGTAATTCTTTGTCTGGTCTTTTGATGTCCCGCTGTTGTAGAAAGGCGTTTTTGATGGCCTGTAAACCCTCCTTAATGTCTATATTAGTGTACAAACTGTCAATATCCAAAGTGAAGAGGATGGCTCCTTCTGGAATATGAAGTGTCTTGACTATGTTTACAAAATGATAAGTGTCTTTAATATAACTGGGATGTGTGGTAGAGAGAGGGTTTAAAAAGTGGTCCAAGTACGCCGCCGTGTGGTAGGTCTCGCTGCTGCAGTCTGAGACAATGGGTCGACCAGGTGGAATTCTGTTTGGTAAGCTCCATTTCTCGGGATCTTTGTGGATCTTTGGGAGCATATAAAAGATTCTGGCTCTGGGTGTGGAGTCCCCCATCAGATAATGTTTTTGTTTTGAATTGATGAATTTTTTCTCATGCAGAGATTTGATGATTTTATTTACTACAGGAATGGTGTCCAGGTATATAGGTTTATCCAGTTTTACATAGTATTGAGTGTCCTCTAATTGTCTGTAGCCTTCCCACAAATATTGTTCCCTATCCATAATAACTATGGCACTTCCTTTATCTGCCGGTTTAATAACAATATGTTTATTGTTTTGCAACTGTGTGAGGGCTTTAATTTCTAATTGGCTCAGATTGGGAGGAACTCGGTGGACTTTAAATGTCCTGTCAAAGTGTCTCACGTCAGCTTTAATGATGTTATTAACTTCTATTGGTATAGCCGTTATAGGAGGAGTCCAAGTGGATTTACAAATAAATGGCAGTCGTTCTTTAGGAGGCATGTGCTCATAGTAGGCCGCTAATTTGAGTGTTCTGTGGTATTGTTGTATATCAAATTTGGTTTGTGGAATGATGTCCTTATTTGTGCCCTTAGTGGGAATAAAATTGAGTCCCCGGGAGAGCAGGGATGATTGTTCAGTCGTTAATTTGAAGTTTTTTGTTAAATTAATAACCGATTTGTTCCCCTCCACTAATGGTAGGCTTGTGGGGATATTTAATTTAAATATGGGCACCAGTGGTCAAATATGGCTTGTGCCGTCTCCTTTGTCCAGTGGACATTGTCTGGATCAGTTTTAAATAGAGAGCTGGGTAGCATGGGAATATACTCACCAAGCAACGCAATATATGAGTTCAGGTGCGTCAGGCTGTTCTTCTCCTTGGCCGGCAGGCTGTTGGAGAAGTTGATCTCTGGGATGAGGATCTTGGCTTGAGGAAAGTACAGCTTCGCCACTCTCAGCATACTCTGTAGTTGCTTGATGGATGTCTCTTTGACCTTCTGCTCCCGATTGCAGATGCCGAAGGACATGATGATCACCTCCACTGGGATGGATTCTGTGGTGTTTTCCAGGATCCCCTCCGCATTCCTGAAGTTGGCACCTGGGAAAGAGTCAATCTGCAGATCAGCTATGGTGTGTGGTGGCAGTCTGTGCACATTGGAGTCTCCCATAATGACCCATTTCCTGTACATGTTAAGGTGCCAGTCTTTAATTTTCTTGGCCGACGTCATGTGCCGTGAAGGCCGGAATAGGCCTGCTGGTAGGGGTGTGAAAAGTGGGGCCGTTGCTATTGCAGGGGTGAGAGTGGACTGCACTGCTGTCTGCAGCGTGTCAGTTACACTGGGTGTCGGGATGGTGGGACCCCTGCTGAGAGGACGAGGCTCAATGACCCTGGTTTCCTCTTCTGGTTGGGTGGTGCGGTGAGTGGGCGACAGTCCCTGAATGGAGTCTGCGTCGTGTGCGACGCAACCGTTCCCCAGTGTGAGGGTGCGGCGGCTGGACGGGGGAGGCAGGGCGGGCCGCTTTGCGTTACCCGGGCCTGTGGGAACCCTTCTAAGGATTCTCTGGGGTAGTGGCAGATCCCGATGAGGAGTCGTCGTGGGGAGATTCTCCTCTGGTGTGTCCTCAATCACCGACAGCGATGGCTCCGACCTTGCTGCGGAGAGAGGCCGAGTGCGAGCAGTGCGCTCCTCCTCTCGTGTTGAGGGGACGGGGGTGTGTGCTGGTGTGTGGAGCGAGAGAGGGGACCCGTCAGTGGTTGGCGCGTGCATCAGCGCTGTAGTGAGGGTCGGAGCTGCAGCTGTGCTAAGGCCCAGGTCCTGTCGTGGGGGGTCCGTCGTCGTGTTGTCACGGGGGGCTGAGTCCACCGGTGTAGGTGGTGTACTCTGCACCCGGAGCCGTATCAGCTGCTCCGTGATGATTTCCTCCGTCTCGGTGAGTGTCTCTGGCAGCAATCTTCGCCCGAAGTGCCTCTTGGCCCAGGTGGACGCTATTTGGAATGGGGCCTGCCACTCGGGTGTCCCAAAGTTATACAGTTCATAGATTTCTTTTTCTATGATCTGTTCATAGTGGTCACAGAGAATCACCAGTGTTGTATGTGCCCAGTTCTTGGCATTACCTAAAATCAGATCTAGTGTCTGTGGGGTCGGTATTGCCGGTTTAATCAATGTTGTTAATTGGTTGATCATCCTGTTGATGGACACTGGGGTATTATCTGTACTCACATTTGAGAAGTGATGAAATGCCTTGATTATCCGATGTAACACGTGGCATTTGCGGGCAAAGTCTGGATCATCAGACATCGGTCTTTCATCCTGTCTCTGTACCGGTCGCCCCCCTGTGGTCCGCTGATGGTCGTTCCATGTCCCCCTCTGCGTAAAGTTCCGTCTCTGTGCGTCTCTGCGCTGGGGCTCCCGCAGCTGCCGCGTAGGTGCTGCGCGCTTCCAGCCGTCCTCCCTGACGTCAAAGCGGCGCGGCGAGATCCGTCTGCCGTAGTCATGATGAACACGGCTCGGAGAATCCCCTCTGTAGATCACGTCCACTCTGCGTGGGGGTTCCGGCCTGTAGTCCGAGTAGTGGCCATGTGTGCGGTCTTGGGATGCGCTGTAAGCGTCCGGGCGGCGTCTGCTCTCCGCGTCGGGCGCGCGCCTTACGCGCCGGTGGAGAGATGGGTCTCGTTGATCCTGGCGAGACTCGTTGCGTCGGGGAGAAACCCGGTCGTGGATGGGCAGGCCGGTCCTGGTCACCGAAGCGTAGGTTCTCCGTCGGTGGCGAGAGGGAGTTCGACGACGGTCGGGAGAGCGAGGCGCGTCGCGGCGCAGTTCCGGTGCGCGCGCCCTCCGTGCGCTATTCTCCCCTCTCGTACCTCTCTCACCGGCCAAATCTCCGCGGTAGTTATGGGATGCATCCCTACCTCTGTGTGTGGAAGTGGGTCTGGTGTACCGCTCCACGCTGCGGTCCCGTCCCTGGCGGCTCCTTCTGCTGGTCACCGTGGTCCACTCACTCCTGTGTTGGCGTCCGTGGTAGCTCATGCTAAGATGCTAATGGCCTCGTGCGTTTTAGCGGTCAAAAAAAAGTTTCAGAAGCACTTTTGACTTTTTTATTTGTCAAGCAGTGAAACAATGAACAAATGAAATAAAAGAAAAATACAGCAACGTTTCGATTATAATAAATCTTCTTCAGGCTGATAAAACATGAAAAATAACAAATAACTAAGAGCGCGATGTCTCGAGTCCGTTCTTCGTTAGACACGCTGGAAAAAGAAGTAAATGAATCCAGTGTCGGATTTACATAGGGTCACAGGCCACGTGCTCCCTGGCGCGAAAAGGTCAGGTTCACATTACTTTACGGTAACCAGCTTTACATCCTATGTCCAAATATGGATGACATAGTAGTAGTGAGGTAAAAGAACATGGAACTAACAAATGTATAAATATTGAACATGTTTTGCCATTTTGTTGTGCAACAGGCAACAACTTATGTACATCAATACAATCAATAAAGTCAATAAAAGGAGGCATACATTTTGTGAACAACATTGTTATTTACAGGAACGAATGTCTCATCCATAAAAGTGATGGAGAGCATTTAAACATATTGAGAGGTAAGTATAGTACATTTGTTGAATATATGAAGAGTCCTTGGGTGGGGCTTCAGGTAAGTATAATGGTTAGGGTTAGAGGTCAACCTCAGGGTTAGGTCAGGGTTAGGGTCAGGTTATGGTAAAGGCCAGGGTTGGGCTTAGGTTGGGTTTAGGGCCAGGGTTAGAGTCTGGTTGAGGTTAGAATAAGGGTCCGGGTTAGGTTAAGTTTAGGGCAGGTCCAGGGTTAGGTTGAGTTTAGGGCAGGTCCAGGGTTAGGTTGAGTTTAGGGCAGGTCCAGGGTTAGGTTGAGTTTAGGGCAGGTCCAGGGTTAGGTTGAGTTTAGGGCAGGTCCAGGGTTGGGTTGAGTTTAGGGCAGGTCCAGGGTTAGGTTGAGTTTAGGGCAGGTCCAGGGTTAGGTTGAGTTTAGGGCAGGTCCAGGGTTAGGTTGAGTTTAGGGCAGGTCCAGGGTTGGGTTGAGTTTAGGGCAGGTCCAGGGTTAGGTTGAGTTTAGGGCAGGTCCAGGGTTAGGTTGAGTTTAGGGCAGGTCCAGGGTTAGGTTGGGTTTAGGTTTAGAGTCAGGTTATGGTTAGGGTTAGAGTTAGGTTGAGGTCAGGTCCGGTTGAGAGTCATGGTTGAGATCAGGACCGGGTTGAGATTAGAGTCAGGGTTAGGGATGCAGGAAATAGAACAAACATCAAAGGAAACTCAAAGCCAAGCACAGGAGGCACGGACTGGTCAGGGTTGGGTTAGGGTTTTGGAGGACCGTGCTGTAAAAACAGCCCGGCCCCCCGGTGTACTGTCCATCGCTGAGCTCAGCTCCGAGGCCCTCAACGTTCATTCAGGCCCTGCGGTTCCTTGGTGCCAAGTTTGGCAATCCATCGTCTCTCGGCAGATCTTCTCTGGGCTGTGGTCCACATCTCATTGCACTCTATAACTGTGGTGCTGAGTGCTGCCAGTCCATGTATGAGGAAGTGTTGGACCAAAGGTGTGGCCATATTCTTCCTCCTGGTGATGTTATATTTATGCTGGGCAAAGCGTGTGGAGAGCATATTCCCAGTTTCCCCAACATATTGTATATTGCACTGTTTGCATGAAATATTGTATACACAGTTTTTTGTATGAGGGTCTCCACGGGTTAAGGTTTTAAATATTGCTCCTGTATTGTTGTTTATAAGCCACTCTCTGTGTTTAAAATATTCCTTTTGTATTTTGGGCCTTGGTTGTGAGAGTGGTTGTATTTTAGCTTTAACTAGAGAGTCTTGTATATTTTTGTTCCTTCTAAATGCTGGGATGATGCTGTGGTTTTGTAGAGTGAGAGACCCCTTAATATGTGTATTGAAATTAATTCTGAGTTGATTTGACAGGTTCCTGGTGGACGGCGAGTAGGTGGTGATGAGCGGAAGATGAGAGGTAAGTATGGTAGGTTTCACATGAAGGAAAGTCTTGAGACCTTTTCTACAGAAGGACCTAGAGTACCCCCTGGTGGACAATGCTCGGAATAGGATGTGGACTGCTTCATGGAAATCACTCTGTTCAGTGCAAATTCTGTGGAATCTAAGAAGTTGGGATTTGATTAGGCCAGCGTAAGTGTGCTTTGGATGAAAGCTGGTTTTATACAGGAGAGCATGGGTGTCAGTTTCCTTGAAGAACACTTTAATATCTAGGCAGTGGGTGTTATGGAATTTGTTTCCTTTAAAGGTGGTCGTATCCAGAAAATCCACCGAGCTCAGGCTGCTGGTGGATTTAATCCTGATAGAGTCCCTGTGTGTGTTGAGTGTGTTTAAAAATACCTCAAATTGCTGTTTGCCATGGGTCCATACTCCCCAGATATCGTCCAAATATCTATAATAATAGAGCGGCTTTTTCTCACAGGCCTGCAGTGCTGAAGCCTCCCATTCAGCCATGAATATATTTGCATACGCTGGTGCGAATTTTTTGCCCATGGCTGTGCCTTTAATTTGTAAAAACCACTCCTGGTTGAACTGGAAATCATTTCTGGTCAGGTTAACTTCCAATAATTGCAGTAATTCTTTGTCTGGTCTTTTGATGTCCCGCTGTTGTAGAAAGGCGTTTTTGATGGCCTGTAAACCCTCCTTAATGTCTATATTAGTGTACAAACTGTCAATATCCAAAGTGAAGAGGATGGCTCCTTCTGGAATATGAAGTGTCTTGACTATGTTTACAAAATGATAAGTGTCTTTAATATAACTGGGATGTGTGGTAGAGAGAGGGTTTAAAAAGTGGTCCAAGTACGCCGCCGTGTGGTAGGTCTCGCTGCTGCAGTCTGAGACAATGGGTCGACCAGGTGGAATTCTGTTTGGTAAGCTCCATTTCTCGGGATCTTTGTGGATCTTTGGGAGCATATAAAAGATTCTGGCTCTGGGTGTGGAGTCCCCCATCAGATAATGTTTTTGTTTTGAATTGATGAATTTTTTCTCATGCAGAGATTTGATGATTTTATTTACTACAGGAATGGTGTCCAGGTATATAGGTTTATCCAGTTTTACATAGTATTGAGTGTCCTCTAATTGTCTGTAGCCTTCCCACAAATATTGCTCCCTATCCATAATAACTATGGCACTTCCTTTATCTGCCGGTTTAATAACAATATGTTTATTGTTTTGCAACTGTGTGAGGGCTTTAATTTCTAATTGGCTCAGATTGGGAGGAACTCGGTGGACTTTAAATGTCCTGTCAAAGTGTCTCACGTCAGCTTTAATGATGTTATTAACTTCTATTGGTATAGCCGTTATAGGAGGAGTCCAAGTGGATTTACAAATAAATGGCAGTCGTTCTTTAGGAGGCATGTGCTCATAGTAGGCCGCTAATTTGAGTGTTCTGTGGTATTGTTGTATATCAAATTTGGTTTGTGGAATGATGTCCTTATTTGTGCCCTTAGTGGGAATAAAATTGAGTCCCCGGGAGAGCAGGGATGATTGTTCAGTCGTTAATTTGAAGTTTTTTGTTAAATTAATAACCGATTTGTTCCCCTCCACTAATGGTAGGCTTGTGGGGATATTTAATTTAAATATGGGCACCAGTGGTCAAATATGGCTTGTGCCGTCTCCTTTGTCCAGTGGACATTGTCTGGATCAGTTTTAAATAGAGAGCTGGGTAGCATGGGAATATACTCACCAAGCAATGCAATATATGAGTTCAGGTGCGTCAGGCTGTTCTTCTCCTTGGCCGGCAGGCTGTTGGAGAAGTTGATCTCTGGGATGAGGATCTTGGCTTGAGGAAAGTACAGCTTCGCCACTCTCAGCATACTCTGTAGTTGCTTGATGGATGTCTCTTTGACCTTCTGCTCCCGATTGCAGATGCCGAAGGACATGATGATCACCTCCACTGGGATGGATTCTGTGGTGTTTTCCAGGATCCCCTCCGCATTCCTGAAGTTGGCACCTGGGAAAGAGTCAATCTGCAGATCAGCTATGGTGTGTGGTGGCAGTCTGTGCACATTGGAGTCTCCCATAATGACCCATTTCCTGTACATGTTGAGGTGCCAGTCTTTAATTTTCCTGGCCGACGTCATGTGCCGTGAAGGCCGGAACAGGCCTGCTGGTTGTGGTATGAAAAGTGGGGCCGTTGCTATTGCAGGGGTGAGAGTAGACTGCACTGCTGTCTGCAGCGTGTCAGTTACACTGGGTGTCGGGATGGTGGGACCCCTGCTGGGAGGACGAGACTCACTGACCCTGGTTTCCTCCTCTGGTTGGGTGGTGTGGTGAGTCGGCGACAGTCCCTGAATGGAGTCTGCGTCGTGTGCGACGCAACCGTTCCCCAGTGTGAGGGTGCGGCGGCTGGACGGGGGAGGCAGGGCGGGCCGCGCTGCGTTACCCGGGCCTGTGGGAACCCTTCTAAGGATTCTCTGGGGTAGTGGCAGAGCCCGATGAGGAGTCGTCATGGGGAGATTCTCCTCTGGTGTGTCCTCAATCACCGACAGCGATGGCTCCGACCTTGCTGCGGAGAGAGGCCGAGTACGAGCAGTACGCTCCTCCTCTCGTGTTGAGGGGACGGGGGTGTGTGCTAGTGTGTGGAGCGAGAGAGGGGACCCGTCAGTGGTTGGCGCGTGCATCAGCGCTGTAGTGAGGGTCGGAGCTGCAGCTGTGCTAAGGCCCAGGTCCTGTCGTGGGGGGTCCGTCGTCGTGTTGTCACGGGGGGCTGAGTCCACCGGTGTAGGTGGTGTACTCTGCACCCGGAGCCGTATCAGCTGCTCCGTGATGATTTCCTCCGTCTCGGTGAGTGTCTCTGGCAGCAATCTTCGGCCGAAGTGCCTCTTGGCCCAGGTGGACGCTATTTGGAATGGGGCCTGCCACTCGGGTGTCCCAAAGTTATACAGTTCATTGATTTCTTTTTCTATGATCTGTTCGTAGTGGTCACAGAGAATCACCAGTGTTGTATGTGCCCAGTTCTTGGCATTACCTAAAATCAGATCTAGTGTCTGTGGGGTCGGTATTGCCGGTTTAATCAATGTTGTTAATTGGTTGATCATCCTGTTGATGGACACTGGGGTATTATCTGTACTCACATTTGAGAAGTGATGAAATGCCTTGATTATCCGATGTAACACGTGGCATTTGCGGGCAAAGTCTGGATCATCAGACATCGGTCTTTCATCCTGTCTCTGTACCGGTCGACCCCCTGTGGTCCGCTGATGGTCGTTCCATGTCCCCCTCTGCGTAAAGTTCCGTCTCTGTGCGTCTCTGCGCTGGGGCTCCCGCCACTGCCGCGTAGGTGCTGCGCGCTTCCAGCCGTCCTCCCTGACGTCAAAGCGGCGCGGCGAGATCCGTCTGCCGTAGTCATGGTGAACCCGGCTCGGAGAATCCCCTCTGTAGATCACGTCCACTCTGCGTGGGGGTTCCGGCCTGTAGTCCGAGTAGTGTCCATGTGTGCGGTCTTGGGATGCGCTGTAAATGTCCGGGCGGCGTCTGCTCTCCGCGTCGGGCGCGCGCCTTACGCGCCGGTGGAGAGATGGGTCTCGTTGATCCTGGCGAGACTCGTTGCGTCGGGGAGAAACCCGGTCGTGGATGGGCAGGCCGGTCCTGGTCACCGAAGCGTAGGTTCTCCGTCGGTGGCGAGAGGGAGTTCGACGACGGTCGGGAGAGCGAGGCGCGTCGCGGCGCAGTTCCGGTGCGCGCGCCCTCCGTGCGCTATGCTCCCCTCTCGTACCTCTCTCACCGGCCAAATCTCCGCGGTAGTTATGGGATGCATCCCTACCTCTGTGTGTGGAAGTGGGTCTGGTGTACCGCTCCACGCTGCGGTCCCGTCCCTGGCGGCTCCTTCTGCTGGTCACCGTGGTCCACTCACTCCTATGTTGGCGTCCGTGGTAGCTCATGCTAAGATGCTAATGGCCTCGTGCGTTTTAGCGGTCAAAAAAAAGTTTCAGAAGCACTTTTGACTTTTTTATTTGTCAAGCAGTGAAACCATGAACAAATGAAATAAAAGAAAAATACAGCAACGTTTCGATTATAATAAATCTTCTTCAGGCTGATAAAACATGAAAAATAACAAATAACTAAGAGCGCGATGTCTCGAGTCCGTTCTTCGTTAGACACGCTGGAAAAAGAAGTAAATGAATCCAGTGTCGGATTTACATAGGGTCACAGGCCACGTGCTCCCTGGCGCGAAAAGGTCAGGTTCACATTACTTTACGGTAACCAGCTTTACATCCTATGTCCAAATATGGATGACATAGTAGTAGTGAGGTAAAAGAACATGGAACTAACAAATGTATAAATATTGAACATGTTTTGCCATTTTGTTGTGCAACAGGCAACAACTTATGTACATCAATACAATCAATAAAGTCAATAAAAGGAGGCATACATTTTGTGAACAACATTGTTATTTACAGGAACGAATGTCTCATCCATAAAAGTGATGGAGAGCATTTAAACATATTGAGAGGTAAGTATAGTACATTTGTTGAATATATGAAGAGTCCTTGGGTGGGGCTTCAGGTAAGTATAATGGTTAGGGTTAGAGGTCAACCTCAGGGTTAGGTCAGGGTTAGGGTCAGGTTATGGTAAAGGCCAGGGTTGGGCTTAGGTTGGGTTTAGGGCCAGGGTTAGAGTCTGGTTGAGGTTAGAATAAGGGTCCGGGTTAGGTTAAGTTTAGGGCAGGTCCAGGGTTAGGTTGAGTTTAGGGCAGGTCCAGGGTTAGGTTGAGTTTAGGGCAGGTCCAGGGTTAGGTTGAGTTTAGGGCAGGTCCAGGGTTAGGTTGAGTTTAGGGCAGGTCCAGGGTTGGGTTGAGTTTAGGGCAGGTCCAGGGTTAGGTTGAGTTTAGGGCAGGTCCAGGGTTAGGTTGAGTTTAGGGCAGGTCCAGGGTTGGGTTGAGTTTAGGGCAGGTCCAGGGTTAGGTTGAGTTTAGGGCAGGTCCAGGGTTAGGTTGGGTTTAGGTTTAGAGTCAGGTTATGGTTAGGGTTAGAGTTAGGTTGAGGTCAGGTCCGGTTGAGAGTCATGGTTGAGATCAGGACCGGGTTGAGATTAGAGTCAGGGTTAGGGATGCAGGAAATAGAACAAACATCAAAGAAACTCAAAGCCAAGCACAGGAGGCACGGACTGGTCAGGGTTGGGTTAGGGTTTTGGAGGACCGTGCTGTAAAAACAGCCCGGCCCCCCGGTGTACTGTCCATCACTGAGCTCAGCTCCGAGGCCCTCAACGTTCATTCAGGCCCTGCGGTTCCTTGGTGCCGAGTTTGGCAATCCATCGTCTCTCGGCAGATCTTCTCTGGGCTGTGGTCCACATCTCATTGCACTCTAAAACTGTGGTGCTGAGTGCTGCCAGTCCATGCATGAGAAAGTGTTTGACCAAAGGTGTGGCCATATTCTTCCTCCTGGTGATATTATAGTTATGCTGGGCAAAGCGTGTGGAGAGCATATTCCCAGTTTCGCCAACATATTGTATGTTGCACTGTTTGCATGAAATATTGTATACACAGTTTTTTGTATGAGGGTCTCCACGGGTTAAGGTTTTAAATATTGCTCCTGTATTGTTGTTTATAAGCCACTCTCTGTGTTTAAAATATTCCTTTTGTATTTTGGGCCTTGGTTGTGAGAGTGGTTGTATTTTGGCTTTAACTAGAAAGTCTTGTATATTTTTGTTCCTTCTAAATGCTGGGATGATGCTGTGGTTTTGTAGAGTGAGAGACCCCTTAATATGTGTATTGAAATTAATTCTGAGTTGATTTGACAGGTTCCTGGTGGACGGCGAGTAGGTGGTGATGAGCGGAAGATGAGAGGTAAGTATGGTAGGTTTCACATGAAGGAAAGTCTTGAGACCTTTTCTACAGAAGGACCTAGAGTACCCCCTGGTGGACAATGCTCGGAATAGGATGTGGACTGCTTCATGGAAATCACTCTGTTCAGTGCAAATTCTGTGGAATCTAAGAAGTTGGGATTTGATTAGGCCAGCGTAAGTGTGCTTTGGATGAAAGCTGGTTTTATACAGGAGAGCATGGGTGTCAGTTTCCTTGAAGAACACTTTAATATCTAGGCAGTGGGTGTTATGGAATTTGTTTCCTTTAAAGGTGGTCGTATCCAGAAAATCCACCGAGCTCAGGCTGCTGGTGGATTTAATCTTGATAGAGTCCCTGTGTGTGTTGAGTGTGTTTAAAAATACCTCAAATTGCTGTTTGCCATGGGTCCATACTCCCCAGATATCGTCCAAATATCTATAATAATAGAGCGGCTTTTTCTCACAGGCCTGCAGTGCTGAAGCCTCCCATTCAGCCATGAATATATTTGCATACGCTGGTGCGAATTTTTTGCCCATGGCTGTGCCTTTAATTTGTAAAAACCACTCCTGGTTGAACTGGAAATCATTTCTGGTCAGGTTAACTTCCAATAATTGCAGTAATTCTTTGTCTGGTCTTTTGATGTCCCGCTGTTGTAGAAAGGCGTTTTTGATGGCCTGTAAACCCTCCTTAATGTCTATATTAGTGTACAAACTGTCAATATCCAAAGTGAAGAGGATGGCTCCTTCTGGAATATGAAGTGTCTTGACTATGTTTACAAAATGATAAGTGTCTTTAATATAACTGGGATGTGTGGTAGAGAGAGGGTTTAAAAAGTGGTCCAAGTACGCCGCCGTGTGGTAGGTCTCGCTGCTGCAGTCTGAGACAATGGGTCGACCAGGTGGAATTCTGTTTGGTAAGCTCCATTTCTCGGGATCTTTGTGGATCTTTGGGAGCATATAAAAGATTCTGGCTCTGGGTGTGGAGTCCCCCATCAGATAATGTTTTTGTTTTGAATTGATGAATTTTTTCTCATGCAGAGATTTGATGATTTTATTTACTACAGGAATGGTGTCCAGGTATATTGGTTTATCCAGTTTTACATAGTATTGAGTGTCCTCTAATTGTCTGTAGCCTTCCCACAAATATTGTTCCCTATCCATAATAACTATGGCACTTCCTTTATCTGCCGGTTTAATAACAATATGTTTATTGTTTTGCAACTGTGTGAGGGCTTTAATTTCTAATTGGCTCAGATTGGGAGGAACTCGGTGGACTTTAAATGTCCTGTCAAAGTGTCTCACGTCAGCTTTAATGATGTTATTAACTTCTATTGGTATAGCCGTTATAGGAGGAGTCCAAGTGGATTTACAAATAAATGGCAGTCGTTCTTTAGGAGGCATGTGCTCATAGTAGGCCGCTAATTTGAGTGTTCTGTGGTATTGTTGTATATCAAATTTGGTTTGTGGAATGATGTCCTTATTTGTGCCCTTAGTGGGAATAAAATTGAGTCCCCGGGAGAGCAGGGATGATTGTTCAGTCGTTAATTTGAAGTTTTTTGTTAAATTAATAACCGATTTGTTCCCCTCCACTAATGGTAGGCTTGTGGGGATATTTAATTTAAATATGGGCACCAGTGGTCAAATATGGCTTGTGCCGTCTCCTTTGTCCAGTGGACATTGTCTGGATCAGTTTTAAATAGAGAGCTGGGTAGCATGGGAATATACTCACCAAGCAACGCAATATATGAGTTCAGGTGCGTCAGGCTGTTCTTCTCCTTGGCCGGCAGGCTGTTGGAGAAGTTGATCTCTGGGATGAGGATCTTGGCTTGAGGAAAGTACAGCTTCGCCACTCTCAGCATACTCTGTAGTTGCTTGATGGATGTCTCTTTGACCTTCTGCTCCCGATTGCAGATGCCGAAGGACATGATGATCACCTCCACTGGGATGGATTCTGTGGTGTTTTCCAGGATCCCCTCCGCATTCCTGAAGTTGGCACCTGGGAAAGAGTCAATCTGCAGATCAGCTATGGTGTGTGGTGGCAGTCTGTGCACATTGGAGTCTCCCATAATGACCCATTTCCTGTACATGTTAAGGTGCCAGTCTTTAATTTTCTTGGCCGACGTCATGTGCCGTGAAGGCCGGAATAGGCCTGCTGGTAGGGGTGTGAAAAGTGGGGCCGTTGCTATTGCAGGGGTGAGAGTGGACTGCACTGCTGTCTGCAGCGTGTCAGTTACACTGGGTGTCGGGATGGTGGGACCCCTGCTGAGAGGACGAGGCTCAATGACCCTGGTTTCCTCTTCTGGTTGGGTGGTGCGGTGAGTGGGCGACAGTCCCTGAATGGAGTCTGCGTCGTGTGCGACGCAACCGTTCCCCAGTGTGAGGGTGCGGCGGCTGGACGGGGGAGGCAGGGCGGGCCGCTTTGCGTTACCCGGGCCTGTGGGAACCCTTCTAAGGATTCTCTGGGGTAGTGGCAGATCCCGATGAGGAGTCGTCGTGGGGAGATTCTCCTCTGGTGTGTCCTCAATCACCGACAGCGATGGCTCCGACCTTGCTGCGGAGAGAGGCCGAGTGCGAGCAGTACGCTCCTCCTCTCGTGTTGAGGGGACGGGGGTGTGTGCTGGTGTGTGGAGCGAGAGAGGGGACCCGTCAGTGGTTGGCGCGTGCATCAGCGCTGTAGTGAGGGTCGGAGCTGCAGCTGTGCTAAGGCCCAGGTCCTGTCGTGGGGGGTCCGTCGTCGTGTTGTCTCGGGGGGCTGAGTCCACCGGTGTAGGTGGTGTACTCTGCACCCGGAGCCGTATCAGCTGCTCCGTGATGATTTCCTCCGTCTCGGTGAGTGTCTCTGGCAGCAATCTTCGCCCGAAGTGCCTCTTGGCCCAGGTGGACGCTATTTGGAATGGGGCCTGCCACTCGGGTGTCCCAAAGTTATACAGTTCATAGATTTCTTTTTCTATGATCTGTTCATAGTGGTCACAGAGAATCACCAGTGTTGTATGTGCCCAGTTCTTGGCATTACCTAAAATCAGATCTAGTGTCTGTGGGGTCGGTATTGCCGGTTTAATCAATGTTGTTAATTGGTTGATCATCCTGTTGATGGACACTGGGGTATTATCTGTACTCACATTTGAGAAGTGATGAAATGCCTTGATTATCCGATGTAACACGTGGCATTTGCGGGCAAAGTCTGGATCATCAGACATCGGTCTTTCATCCTGTCTCTGTACCGGTCGACCCCCTGTGGTCCGCTGATGGTCGTTCCATGTCCCCCTCTGCGTAAAGTTCCGTCTCTGTGCGTCTCTGCGCTGGGGCTCCCGCAGCTGCCGCGTAGGTGCTGCGCGCTTCCAGCCGTCCTCCCTGACGTCAAAGCGGCGCGGCGAGATCCGTCTGCCGTAGTCATGATGAACACGGCTCGGAGAATCCCCTCTGTAGATCACGTCCACTCTGCGTGGGGGTTCCGGCCTGTAGTCCGAGTAGTGGCCATGTGTGCGGTCTTGGGATGCGCTGTAAGCGTCCGGGCGGCGTCTGCTCTCCGCGTCGGGCGCGCGCCTTACGCGCCGGTGGAGAGATGGGTCTCGTTGATCCTGGCGAGACTCGTTGCGTCGGGGAGAAACCCGGTCGTGGATGGGCAGGCCGGTCCTGGTCACCGAAGCGTAGGTTCTCCGTCGGTGGCGAGAGGGAGTTCGACGACGGTCGGGAGAGCGAGGCGCGTCGCGGCGCAGTTCCGGTGCGCGCGCCCTCCGTGCGCTATGCTCCCCTCTCGTACCTCTCTCACCGGCCAAATCTCCGCGGTAGTTATGGGATGCATCCCTACCTCTGTGTGTGGAAGTGGGTCTGGTGTACCGCTCCACGCTGCGGTCCCGTCCCTGGCGGCTCCTTCTGCTGGTCACCGTGGTCCACTCACTCCTATGTTGGCGTCCGTGGTAGCTCATGCTAAGATGCTAATGGCCTCGTGCGTTTTAGCGGTCAAAAAAAAGTTTCAGAAGCACTTTTGACTTTTTTATTTGTCAAGCAGTGAAACCATGAACAAATGAAATAAAAGAAAAATACAGCAACGTTTCGATTATAATAAATCTTCTTCAGGCTGATAAAACATGAAAAATAACAAATAACTAAGAGCGCGATGTCTCGAGTCCGTTCTTCGTTAGACACGCTGGAAAAAGAAGTAAATGAATCCAGTGTCGGATTTACATAGGGTCACAGGCCACGTGCTCCCTGGCGCGAAAAGGTCAGGTTCACATTACTTTACGGTAACCAGCTTTACATCCTATGTCCAAATATGGATGACATAGTAGTAGTGAGGTAAAAGAACATGGAACTAACAAATGTATAAATATTGAACATGTTTTGCCATTTTGTTGTGCAACAGGCAACAACTTATGTACATCAATACAATCAATAAAGTCAATAAAAGGAGGCATACATTTTGTGAACAACATTGTTATTTACAGGAACGAATGTCTCATCCATAAAAGTGATGGAGAGCATTTAAACATATTGAGAGGTAAGTATAGTACATTTGTTGAATATATGAAGAGTCCTTGGGTGGGGCTTCAGGTAAGTATAATGGTTAGGGTTAGAGGTCAACCTCAGGGTTAGGTCAGGGTTAGGGTCAGGTTATGGTAAAGGCCAGGGTTGGGCTTAGGTTGGGTTTAGGGCCAGGGTTAGAGTCTGGTTGAGGTTAGAATAAGGGTCCGGGTTAGGTTAAGTTTAGGGCAGGTCCAGGGTTAGGTTGAGTTTAGGGCAGGTCCAGGGTTAGGTTGAGTTTAGGGCAGGTCCAGGGTTGGGTTGAGTTTAGGGCAGGTCCAGGGTTAGGTTGAGTTTAGGGCAGGTCCAGGGTTGGGTTGAGTTTAGGGCAGGTCCAGGGTTAGGTTGAGTTTAGGGCAGGTCCAGGGTTAGGTTGAGTTTAGGGCAGGTCCAGGGTTGGGTTGAGTTTAGGGCAGGTCCAGGGTTAGGTTGAGTTTAGGGCAGGTCCAGGGTTAGGTTGGGTTTAGGTTTAGAGTCAGGTTATGGTTAGGGTTAGAGTTAGGTTGAGGTCAGGTCCGGTTGAGAGTCATGGTTGAGATCAGGACCGGGTTGAGATTAGAGTCAGGGTTAGGGATGCAGGAAATAGAACAAACATCAAAGGAAACTCAAAGCCAAGCACAGGAGGCACGGACTGGTCAGGGTTGGGTTAGGGTTTTGGAGGACCGTGCTGTAAAAACAGCCCGGCCCCCCGGTGTACTGTCCATCACTGAGCTCAGCTCCGAGGCCCTCAACGTTCATTCAGGCCCTGCGGTTCCTTGGTGCCGAGTTTGGCAATCCATCGTCTCTCGGCAGATCTTCTCTGGGCTGTGGTCCACATCTCATTGCACTCTAAAACTGTGGTGCTGAGTGCTGCCAGTCCATGCATGAGAAAGTGTTTGACCAAAGGTGTGGCCATATTCTTCCTCCTGGTGATATTATAGTTATGCTGGGCAAAGCGTGTGGAGAGCATATTCCCAGTTTCGCCAACATATTGTATATTGCACTGTTTGCATGAAATATTGTATACACAGTTTTTTGTATGAGGGTCTCCACGGGTTAAGGTTTTAAATATTGCTCCTGTATTGTTGTTTATAAGCCACTCTCTGTGTTTAAAATATTCCTTTTGTATTTTGGGCCTTGGTTGTGAGAGTGGTTGTATTTTGGCTTTAACTAGAAAGTCTTGTATATTTTTGTTCCTTCTAAATGCTGGGATGATGCTGTGGTTTTGTAGAGTGAGAGACCCCTTAATATGTGTATTGAAATTAATTCTGAGTTGATTTGACAGGTTCCTGGTGGACGGCGAGTAGGTGGTGATGAGCGGAAGATGAGAGGTAAGTATGGTAGGTTTCACATGAAGGAAAGTCTTGAGACCTTTTCTACAGAAGGACCTAGAGTACCCCCTGGTGGACAATGCTCGGAATAGGATGTGGACTGCTTCATGGAAATCACTCTGTTCAGTGCAAATTCTGTGGAATCTAAGAAGTTGGGATTTGATTAGGCCAGCGTAAGTGTGCTTTGGATGAAAGCTGGTTTTATACAGGAGAGCATGGGTGTCAGTTTCCTTGAAGAACACTTTAATATCTAGGCAGTGGGTGTTATGGAATTTGTTTCCTTTAAAGGTGGTCGTATCCAGAAAATCCACCGAGCTCAGGCTGCTGGTGGATTTAATCTTGATAGAGTCCCTGTGTGTGTTGAGTGTGTTTAAAAATACCTCAAATTGCTGTTTGCCATGGGTCCATACTCCCCAGATATCGTCCAAATATCTATAATAATAGAGCGGCTTTTTCTCACAGGCCTGCAGTGCTGAAGCCTCCCATTCAGCCATGAATATATTTGCATACGCTGGTGCGAATTTTTTGCCCATGGCTGTGCCTTTAATTTGTAAAAACCACTCCTGGTTGAACTGGAAATCATTTCTGGTCAGGTTAACTTCCAATAATTGCAGTAATTCTTTGTCTGGTCTTTTGATGTCCCGCTGTTGTAGAAAGGCGTTTTTGATGGCCTGTAAACCCTCCTTAATGTCTATATTAGTGTACAAACTGTCAATATCCAAAGTGAAGAGGATGGCTCCTTCTGGAATATGAAGTGTCTTGACTATGTTTACAAAATGATAAGTGTCTTTAATATAACTGGGATGTGTGGTAGAGAGAGGGTTTAAAAAGTGGTCCAAGTACGCCGCCGTGTGGTAGGTCTCGCTGCTGCAGTCTGAGACAATGGGTCGACCAGGTGGAATTCTGTTTGGTAAGCTCCATTTCTCGGGATCTTTGTGGATCTTTGGGAGCATATAAAAGATTCTGGCTCTGGGTGTGGAGTCCCCCATCAGATAATGTTTTTGTTTTGAATTGATGAATTTTTTCTCATGCAGAGATTTGATGATTTTATTTACTACAGGAATGGTGTCCAGGTATATTGGTTTATCCAGTTTTACATAGTATTGAGTGTCCTCTAATTGTCTGTAGCCTTCCCACAAATATTGTTCCCTATCCATAATAACTATGGCACTTCCTTTATCTGCCGGTTTAATAACAATATGTTTATTGTTTTGCAACTGTGTGAGGGCTTTAATTTCTAATTGGCTCAGATTGGGAGGAACTCGGTGGACTTTAAATGTCCTGTCAAAGTGTCTCACGTCAGCTTTAATGATGTTATTAACTTCTATTGGTATAGCCGTTATAGGAGGAGTCCAAGTGGATTTACAAATAAATGGCAGTCGTTCTTTAGGAGGCATGTGCTCATAGTAGGCCGCTAATTTGAGTGTTCTGTGGTATTGTTGTATATCAAATTTGGTTTGTGGAATGATGTCCTTATTTGTGCCCTTAGTGGGAATAAAATTGAGTCCCCGGGAGAGCAGGGATGATTGTTCAGTCGTTAATTTGAAGTTTTTTGTTAAATTAATAACCGATTTGTTCCCCTCCACTAATGGTAGGCTTGTGGGGATATTTAATTTAAATATGGGCACCAGTGGTCAAATATGGCTTGTGCCGTCTCCTTTGTCCAGTGGACATTGTCTGGATCAGTTTTAAATAGAGAGCTGGGTAGCATGGGAATATACTCACCAAGCAACGCAATATATGAGTTCAGGTGCGTCAGGCTGTTCTTCTCCTTGGCCGGCAGGCTGTTGGAGAAGTTGATCTCTGGGATGAGGATCTTGGCTTGAGGAAAGTACAGCTTCGCCACTCTCAGCATACTCTGTAGTTGCTTGATGGATGTCTCTTTGACCTTCTGCTCCCGATTGCAGATGCCGAAGGACATGATGATCACCTCCACTGGGATGGATTCTGTGGTGTTTTCCAGGATCCCCTCCGCATTCCTGAAGTTGGCACCTGGGAAAGAGTCAATCTGCAGATCAGCTATGGTGTGTGGTGGCAGTCTGTGCACATTGGAGTCTCCCATAATGACCCATTTCCTGTACATGTTAAGGTGCCAGTCTTTAATTTTCTTGGCCGACGTCATGTGCCGTGAAGGCCGGAATAGGCCTGCTGGTAGGGGTGTGAAAAGTGGGGCCGTTGCTATTGCAGGGGTGAGAGTGGACTGCACTGCTGTCTGCAGCGTGTCAGTTACACTGGGTGTCGGGATGGTGGGACCCCTGCTGAGAGGACGAGGCTCAATGACCCTGGTTTCCTCTTCTGGTTGGGTGGTGTGGTGAGTGGGCGACAGTCCCTGAATGGAGTCTGCGTCGTGTGCGACGCAACCGTTCCCCAGTGTGAGGGTGCGGCGGCTGGACGGGGGAGGCAGGGCGGGCCGCTTTGCGTTACCCGGGCCTGTGGGAACCCTTCTAAGGATTCTCTGGGGTAGTGGCAGATCCCGATGAGGAGTCGTCGTGGGGAGATTCTCCTCTGGTGTGTCCTCAATCACCGACAGCGATGGCTCCGACCTTGCTGCGGAGAGAGGCCGAGTGCGAGCAGTACGCTCCTCCTCTCGTGTTGAGGGGACGGGGGTGTGTGCTGGTGTGTGGAGCGAGAGAGGGGACCCGTCAGTGGTTGGCGCGTGCATCAGCGCTGTAGTGAGGGTCGGAGCTGCAGCTGTGCTAAGGCCCAGGTCCTGTCGTGGGGGGTCCGTCGTCGTGTTGTCTCGGGGGGCTGAGTCCACCGGTGTAGGTGGTGTACTCTGCACCCGGAGCCGTATCAGCTGCTCCGTGATGATTTCCTCCGTCTCGGTGAGTGTCTCTGGCAGCAATCTTCGGCCGAAGTGCCTCTTGGCCCAGGTGGACGCTATTTGGAATGGGGCCTGCCACTCGGGTGTCCCAAAGTTATACAGTTCATTGATTTCTTTTTCTATGATCTGTTCGTAGTGGTCACAGAGAATCACCAGTGTTGTATGTGCCCAGTTCTTGGCATTACCTAAAATCAGATCTAGTGTCTGTGGGGTCGGTATTGCCGGTTTAATCAATGTTGTTAATTGGTTGATCATCCTGTTGATGGACACTGGGGTATTATCTGTACTCACATTTGAGAAGTGATGAAATGCCTTGATTATCCGATGTAACACGTGGCATTTGCGGGCAAAGTCTGGATCATCAGACATCGGTCTTTCATCCTGTCTCTGTACCGGTCGACCCCCTGTGGTCCGCTGATGGTCGTTCCATGTCCCCCTCTGCGTAAAGTTCCGTCTCTGTGCGTCTCTGCGCTGGGGCTCCCGCCACTGCCGCGTAGGTGCTGCGCGCTTCCAGCCGTCCTCCCTGACGTCAAAGCGGCGCGGCGAGATCCGTCTGCCGTAGTCATGGTGAACCCGGCTCGGAGAATCCCCTCTGTAGATCACGTCCACTCTGCGTGGGGGTTCCGGCCTGTAGTCCGAGTAGTGTCCATGTGTGCGGTCTTGGGATGCGCTGTAAATGTCCGGGCGGCGTCTGCTCTCCGCGTCGGGCGCGCGCCTTACGCGCCGGTGGAGAGATGGGTCTCGTTGATCCTGGCGAGACTCGTTGCGTCGGGGAGAAACCCGGTCGTGGATGGGCAGGCCGGTCCTGGTCACCGAAGCGTAGGTTCTCCGTCGGTGGCGAGAGGGAGTTCGACGACGGTCGGGAGAGCGAGGCGCGTCGCGGCGTAGTTCAGGTGCGCGCGGCCTCCGTGCGCTATTCTCCCCTCTCGTACCTCTCTCCTCGGCCAAATCTCCGCGGTAGTTATGGGATGCATCCCTACCTCTGTGTGTGGAAGTGGGTCTGGTGTACCGCTCCACGCTGCGGTCCCGTCCCTGGCGGCTCCTTCTGCTGGTCACCGTGGTCCACTCACTCCTGTGTTGGCGTCCGTGGTAGCTCATGCTAATATGCTAATGGCCTCGTGCGTTGTAGTGGTCAAAAAAAGTTTCAGAAGCACTTTTGACTTTTTTATTTGTCAAGCAGTGAAACAATGAACAAATGAAATAAAAGAAAAATACAGCAACGTTTCGATTATAATAAATCTTCTTCAGGCTGATAAAACATGAAAAATAACTAAGAGCGCGATGTCTCGAGTCCGTTCTTCGTTAGACACGCTGGAAAAAGAAGTAAATGAATCCAGTGTCGGATTTACATAGGGTCACAGGCCACGTGCTCCCTGGCGCGAAAAGGTCAGGTTCACATTACTTTACGGTAACCAGCTTTACATCCTATGTCCAAATATGGATGACATAGTAGTAGTGAGGTAAAAGAACATGGAACTAACAAATGTATAAATATTGAACATGTTTTGCCATTTTGTTGTGCAACAGGCAACAACTTATGTACATCAATACAATCAATAAAGTCAATAAAAGGAGGCATACATTTTGTGAACAACATTGTTATTTACAGGAACGAATGTCTCATCCATAAAAGTGATGGAGAGCATTTAAACATATTGAGAGGTAAGTATAGTACATTTGTTGAATATATGAAGAGTCCTTGGGTGGGGCTTCAGGTAAGTATAATGGTTAGGGTTAGAGGTCAACCTCAGGGTTAGGTCAGGGTTAGGGTCAGGTTATGGTAAAGGCCAGGGTTGGGCTTAGGTTGGGTTTAGGGCCAGGGTTAGAGTCTGGTTGAGGTTAGAATAAGGGTCCGGGTTAGGTTAAGTTTAGGGCAGGTCCAGGGTTAGGTTGAGTTTAGGGCAGGTCCAGGGTTAGGTTGAGTTTAGGGCAGGTCCAGGGTTGGGTTGAGTTTAGGGCAGGTCCAGGGTTAGGTTGAGTTTAGGGCAGGTCCAGGGTTGGGTTGAGTTTAGGGCAGGTCCAGGGTTAGGTTGAGTTTAGGGCAGGTCCAGGGTTAGGTTGAGTTTAGGGCAGGTCCAGGGTTGGGTTGAGTTTAGGGCAGGTCCAGGGTTAGGTTGAGTTTAGGGCAGGTCCAGGGTTAGGTTGGGTTTAGGTTTAGAGTCAGGTTATGGTTAGGGTTAGAGTTAGGTTGAGGTCAGGTCCGGTTGAGAGTCATGGTTGAGATCAGGACCGGGTTGAGATTAGAGTCAGGGTTAGGGATGCAGGAAATAGAACAAACATCAAAGGAAACTCAAAGCCAAGCACAGGAGGCACGGACTGGTCAGGGTTGGGTTAGGGTTTTGGAGGACCGTGCTGTAAAAACAGCCCGGCCCCCCGGTGTACTGTCCATCACTGAGCTCAGCTCCGAGGCCCTCAACGTTCATTCAGGCCCTGCGGTTCCTTGGTGCCGAGTTTGGCAATCCATCGTCTCTCGGCAGATCTTCTCTGGGCTGTGGTCCACATCTCATTGCACTCTAAAACTGTGGTGCTGAGTGCTGCCAGTCCATGCATGAGAAAGTGTTTGACCAAAGGTGTGGCCATATTCTTCCTCCTGGTGATATTATAGTTATGCTGGGCAAAGCGTGTGGAGAGCATATTCCCAGTTTCGCCAACATATTGTATGTTGCACTGTTTGCATGAAATATTGTATACACAGTTTTTTGTATGAGGGTCTCCACGGGTTAAGGTTTTAAATATTGCTCCTGTATTGTTGTTTATAAGCCACTCTCTGTGTTTAAAATATTCCTTTTGTATTTTGGGCCTTGGTTGTGAGAGTGGTTGTATTTTGGCTTTAACTAGAAAGTCTTGTATATTTTTGTTCCTTCTAAATGCTGGGATGATGCTGTGGTTTTGTAGAGTGAGAGACCCCTTAATATGTGTATTGAAATTAATTCTGAGTTGATTTGACAGGTTCCTGGTGGACGGCGAGTAGGTGGTGATGAGCGGAAGATGAGAGGTAAGTATGGTAGGTTTCACATGAAGGAAAGTCTTGAGACCTTTTCTACAGAAGGACCTAGAGTACCCCCTGGTGGACAATGCTCGGAATAGGATGTGGACTGCTTCATGGAAATCACTCTGTTCAGTGCAAATTCTGTGGAATCTAAGAAGTTGGGATTTGATTAGGCCAGCGTAAGTGTGCTTTGGATGAAAGCTGGTTTTATACAGGAGAGCATGGGTGTCAGTTTCCTTGAAGAACACTTTAATATCTAGGCAGTGGGTGTTATGGAATTTGTTTCCTTTAAAGGTGGTCGTATCCAGAAAATCCACCGAGCTCAGGCTGCTGGTGGATTTAATCTTGATAGAGTCCCTGTGTGTGTTGAGTGTGTTTAAAAATACCTCAAATTGCTGTTTGCCATGGGTCCATACTCCCCAGATATCGTCCAAATATCTATAATAATAGAGCGGCTTTTTCTCACAGGCCTGCAGTGCTGAAGCCTCCCATTCAGCCATGAATATATTTGCATACGCTGGTGCGAATTTTTTGCCCATGGCTGTGCCTTTAATTTGTAAAAACCACTCCTGGTTGAACTGGAAATCATTTCTGGTCAGGTTAACTTCCAATAATTGCAGTAATTCTTTGTCTGGTCTTTTGATGTCCCGCTGTTGTAGAAAGGCGTTTTTGATGGCCTGTAAACCCTCCTTAATGTCTATATTAGTGTACAAACTGTCAATATCCAAAGTGAAGAGGATGGCTCCTTCTGGAATATGAAGTGTCTTGACTATGTTTACAAAATGATAAGTGTCTTTAATATAACTGGGATGTGTGGTAGAGAGAGGGTTTAAAAAGTGGTCCAAGTACGCCGCCGTGTGGTAGGTCTCGCTGCTGCAGTCTGAGACAATGGGTCGACCAGGTGGAATTCTGTTTGGTAAGCTCCATTTCTCGGGATCTTTGTGGATCTTTGGGAGCATATAAAAGATTCTGGCTCTGGGTGTGGAGTCCCCCATCAGATAATGTTTTTGTTTTGAATTGATGAATTTTTTCTCATGCAGAGATTTGATGATTTTATTTACTACAGGAATGGTGTCCAGGTATATTGGTTTATCCAGTTTTACATAGTATTGAGTGTCCTCTAATTGTCTGTAGCCTTCCCACAAATATTGTTCCCTATCCATAATAACTATGGCACTTCCTTTATCTGCCGGTTTAATAACAATATGTTTATTGTTTTGCAACTGTGTGAGGGCTTTAATTTCTAATTGGCTCAGATTGGGAGGAACTCGGTGGACTTTAAATGTCCTGTCAAAGTGTCTCACGTCAGCTTTAATGATGTTATTAACTTCTATTGGTATAGCCGTTATAGGAGGAGTCCAAGTGGATTTACAAATAAATGGCAGTCGTTCTTTAGGAGGCATGTGCTCATAGTAGGCCGCTAATTTGAGTGTTCTGTGGTATTGTTGTATATCAAATTTGGTTTGTGGAATGATGTCCTTATTTGTGCCCTTAGTGGGAATAAAATTGAGTCCCCGGGAGAGCAGGGATGATTGTTCAGTCGTTAATTTGAAGTTTTTTGTTAAATTAATAACCGATTTGTTCCCCTCCACTAATGGTAGGCTTGTGGGGATATTTAATTTAAATATGGGCACCAGTGGTCAAATATGGCTTGTGCCGTCTCCTTTGTCCAGTGGACATTGTCTGGATCAGTTTTAAATAGAGAGCTGGGTAGCATGGGAATATACTCACCAAGCAACGCAATATATGAGTTCAGGTGCGTCAGGCTGTTCTTCTCCTTGGCCGGCAGGCTGTTGGAGAAGTTGATCTCTGGGATGAGGATCTTGGCTTGAGGAAAGTACAGCTTCGCCACTCTCAGCATACTCTGTAGTTGCTTGATGGATGTCTCTTTGACCTTCTGCTCCCGATTGCAGATGCCGAAGGACATGATGATCACCTCCACTGGGATGGATTCTGTGGTGTTTTCCAGGATCCCCTCCGCATTCCTGAAGTTGGCACCTGGGAAAGAGTCAATCTGCAGATCAGCTATGGTGTGTGGTGGCAGTCTGTGCACATTGGAGTCTCCCATAATGACCCATTTCCTGTACATGTTAAGGTGCCAGTCTTTAATTTTCTTGGCCGACGTCATGTGCCGTGAAGGCCGGAATAGGCCTGCTGGTAGGGGTGTGAAAAGTGGGGCCGTTGCTATTGCAGGGGTGAGAGTGGACTGCACTGCTGTCTGCAGCGTGTCAGTTACACTGGGTGTCGGGATGGTGGGACCCCTGCTGAGAGGACGAGGCTCAATGACCCTGGTTTCCTCTTCTGGTTGGGTGGTGTGGTGAGTGGGCGACAGTCCCTGAATGGAGTCTGCGTCGTGTGCGACGCAACCGTTCCCCAGTGTGAGGGTGCGGCGGCTGGACGGGGGAGGCAGGGCGGGCCGCTTTGCGTTACCCGGGCCTGTGGGAACCCTTCTAAGGATTCTCTGGGGTAGTGGCAGATCCCGATGAGGAGTCGTCGTGGGGAGATTCTCCTCTGGTGTGTCCTCAATCACCGACAGCGATGGCTCCGACCTTGCTGCGGAGAGAGGCCGAGTGCGAGCAGTACGCTCCTCCTCTCGTGTTGAGGGGACGGGGGTGTGTGCTGGTGTGTGGAGCGAGAGAGGGGACCCGTCAGTGGTTGGCGCGTGCATCAGCGCTGTAGTGAGGGTCGGAGCTGCAGCTGTGCTAAGGCCCAGGTCCTGTCGTGGGGGGTCCGTCGTCGTGTTGTCTCGGGGGGCTGAGTCCACCGGTGTAGGTGGTGTACTCTGCACCCGGAGCCGTATCAGCTGCTCCGTGATGATTTCCTCCGTCTCGGTGAGTGTCTCTGGCAGCAATCTTCGGCCGAAGTGCCTCTTGGCCCAGGTGGACGCTATTTGGAATGGGGCCTGCCACTCGGGTGTCCCAAAGTTATACAGTTCATTGATTTCTTTTTCTATGATCTGTTCGTAGTGGTCACAGAGAATCACCAGTGTTGTATGTGCCCAGTTCTTGGCATTACCTAAAATCAGATCTAGTGTCTGTGGGGTCGGTATTGCCGGTTTAATCAATGTTGTTAATTGGTTGATCATCCTGTTGATGGACACTGGGGTATTATCTGTACTCACATTTGAGAAGTGATGAAATGCCTTGATTATCCGATGTAACACGTGGCATTTGCGGGCAAAGTCTGGATCATCAGACATCGGTCTTTCATCCTGTCTCTGTACCGGTCGACCCCCTGTGGTCCGCTGATGGTCGTTCCATGTCCCCCTCTGCGTAAAGTTCCGTCTCTGTGCGTCTCTGCGCTGGGGCTCCCGCCACTGCCGCGTAGGTGCTGCGCGCTTCCAGCCGTCCTCCCTGACGTCAAAGCGGCGCGGCGAGATCCGTCTGCCGTAGTCATGATGAACCCGGCTCGGAGAATCCCCTCTGTAGATCACGTCCACTCTGCGTGGGGGTTCCGGCCTGTAGTCCGAGTAGTGTCCATGTGTGCGGTCTTGGGATGCGCTGTAAATGTCCGGGCGGCGTCTGCTCTCCGCGTCGGGCGCGCGCCTTACGCGCCGGTGGAGAGATGGGTCTCGTTGATCCTGGCGAGACTCGTTGCGTCGGGGAGAAACCCGGTCGTGGATGGGCAGGCCGGTCCTGGTCACCGAAGCGTAGGTTCTCCGTCGGTGGCGAGAGGGAGTTCGACGACGGTCGGGAGAGCGAGGCGCGTCGCGGCGTAGTTCAGGTGCGCGCGCCCTCCGTGCGCTATTCTCCCCTCTCGTACCTCTCTCCTCGGCCAAATCTCCGCGGTAGTTATGGGATGCATCCCTACCTCTGTGTGTGGAAGTGGGTCTGGTGTACCGCTCCACGCTGCGGTCCCGTCCCTGGCGGCTCCTTCTGCTGGTCACCCTGGTCCACTCACTCCTGTGTTGGCGTCCGTGGTAGCTCATGCTAATATGCTAATGGCCTCGTGCGTTGTAGCGGTCAAAAAAAGTTTCAGATGCACTTTTGACTTTTTTATTTGTCAAGCAGTGAAACAATGAACAAATGAAATAAAAGAAAAATACAGCAACGTTTCGATTATAATAAATCTTCTTCAGGCTGATAAAACATGAAAAATAACAAATAACTAAGAGCGCGATGTCTCGAGTCCGTTCTTCGTTAGACACGCTGGAAAAAGAAGGAAATGAATCCAGTGTCGGATTTACATAGGGTCACAGGCCACGTGCTCCCTGGCGCGAAAAGGTCAGGTTCACATTACTTTACGGTAACCAGCTTTACATCCTATGTCCAAATATGGATGACATAGTAGTAGTGAGGTAAAAGAACATGGAACTAACAAATGTATAAATATTGAACGTGTTTTGCCATTTTGTTGTGCAACAGGCAACAACTTATGTACATCAATACAATCAATAAAGTCAATAAAAGGAGGCATACATTTTGTGAACAACATTGTTATTTACAGGAACGAATGTCTCATCCATAAAAGTGATGGAGAGCATTTAAACATATTGAGAGGTAAGTATAGTACATTTGTTGAATATATGAAGAGTCCTTGGGTGGGGCTTCAGGTAAGTATAATGGTTAGGGTTAGAGGTCAACCTCAGGGTTAGGTCAGGGTTAGGGTCAGGTTATGGTAAAGGCCAGGGTTGGGCTTAGGTTGGGTTTAGGGCCAGGGTTAGAGTCTGGTTGAGGTTAGAATAAGGGTCCGGGTTAGGTTAAGTTTAGGGCAGGTCCAGGGTTAGGTTGAGTTTAGGGCAGGTCCAGGGTTAGGTTGAGTTTAGGGCAGGTCCAGGGTTAGGTTGAGTTTAGGGCAGGTCCAGGGTTAGGTTGAGTTTAGGGCAGGTCCAGGGTTGGGTTGAGTTTAGGGCAGGTCCAGGGTTAGGTTGAGTTTAGGGCAGGTCCAGGGTTAGGTTGAGTTTAGGGCAGGTCCAGGGTTAGGTTGAGTTTAGGGCAGGTCCAGGGTTGGGTTGAGTTTAGGGCAGGTCCAGGGTTAGGTTGAGTTTAGGGCAGGTCCAGGGTTAGGTTGGGTTTAGGTTTAGAGTCAGGTTATGGTTAGGGTTAGAGTTAGGTTGAGGTCAGGTCCGGTTGAGAGTCATGGTTGAGATCAGGACCGGGTTGAGATTAGAGTCAGGGTTAGGGATGCAGGAAATAGAACAAACATCAAAGGAAACTCAAAGCCAAGCACAGGAGGCACGGACTGGTCAGGGTTGGGTTAGGGTTTTGGAGGACCGTGCTGTAAAAACAGCCCGGCCCCCCGGTGTACTGTCCATCACTGAGCTCAGCTCCGAGGCCCTCAACGTTCATTCAGGCCCTGCGGTTCCTTGGTGCCGAGTTTGGCAATCCATCGTCTCTCGGCAGATCTTCTCTGGGCTGTGGTCCACATCTCATTGCACTCTAAAACTGTGGTGCTGAGTGCTGCCAGTCCATGCATGAGAAAGTGTTTGACCAAAGGTGTGGCCATATTCTTCCTCCTGGTGATATTATAGTTATGCTGGGCAAAGCGTGTGGAGAGCATATTCCCAGTTTCGCCAACATATTGTATGTTGCACTGTTTGCATGAAATATTGTATACACAGTTTTTTGTATGAGGGTCTCCACGGGTTAAGGTTTTAAATATTGCTCCTGTATTGTTGTTTATAAGCCACTCTCTGTGTTTAAAATATTCCTTTTGTATTTTGGGCCTTGGTTGTGAGAGTGGTTGTATTTTGGCTTTAACTAGAAAGTCTTGTATATTTTTGTTCCTTCTAAATGCTGGGATGATGCTGTGGTTTTGTAGAGTGAGAGACCCCTTAATATGTGTATTGAAATTAATTCTGAGTTGATTTGACAGGTTCCTGGTGGACGGCGAGTAGGTGGTGATGAGCGGAAGATGAGAGGTAAGTATGGTAGGTTTCACATGAAGGAAAGTCTTGAGACCTTTTCTACAGAAGGACCTAGAGTACCCCCTGGTGGACAATGCTCGGAATAGGATGTGGACTGCTTCATGGAAATCACTCTGTTCAGTGCAAATTCTGTGGAATCTAAGAAGTTGGGATTTGATTAGGCCAGCGTAAGTGTGCTTTGGATGAAAGCTGGTTTTATACAGGAGAGCATGGGTGTCAGTTTCCTTGAAGAACACTTTAATATCTAGGCAGTGGGTGTTATGGAATTTGTTTCCTTTAAAGGTGGTCGTATCCAGAAAATCCACCGAGCTCAGGCTGCTGGTGGATTTAATCTTGATAGAGTCCCTGTGTGTGTTGAGTGTGTTTAAAAATACCTCAAATTGCTGTTTGCCATGGGTCCATACTCCCCAGATATCGTCCAAATATCTATAATAATAGAGCGGCTTTTTCTCACAGGCCTGCAGTGCTGAAGCCTCCCATTCAGCCATGAATATATTTGCATACGCTGGTGCGAATTTTTTGCCCATGGCTGTGCCTTTAATTTGTAAAAACCACTCCTGGTTGAACTGGAAATCATTTCTGGTCAGGTTAACTTCCAATAATTGCAGTAATTCTTTGTCTGGTCTTTTGATGTCCCGCTGTTGTAGAAAGGCGTTTTTGATGGCCTGTAAACCCTCCTTAATGTCTATATTAGTGTACAAACTGTCAATATCCAAAGTGAAGAGGATGGCTCCTTCTGGAATATGAAGTGTCTTGACTATGTTTACAAAATGATAAGTGTCTTTAATATAACTGGGATGTGTGGTAGAGAGAGGGTTTAAAAAGTGGTCCAAGTACGCCGCCGTGTGGTAGGTCTCGCTGCTGCAGTCTGAGACAATGGGTCGACCAGGTGGAATTCTGTTTGGTAAGCTCCATTTCTCGGGATCTTTGTGGATCTTTGGGAGCATATAAAAGATTCTGGCTCTGGGTGTGGAGTCCCCCATCAGATAATGTTTTTGTTTTGAATTGATGAATTTTTTCTCATGCAGAGATTTGATGATTTTATTTACTACAGGAATGGTGTCCAGGTATATTGGTTTATCCAGTTTTACATAGTATTGAGTGTCCTCTAATTGTCTGTAGCCTTCCCACAAATATTGTTCCCTATCCATAATAACTATGGCACTTCC
>NC_136550.1:0-2500 GCF_910591455.1 Pholis gunnellus | reverse complement strand
GTTAAGATAAGGGTTAGAATGAGGGTTGAGGTTAGGTAAGGGTTATAGAAAGAAAGGTAAGAGGTCATGATAAAGTTTAGAGTTAGAGATGAAAGTAAGTTAAGGGTTGAGATGAGAGCACGTATGTGCTTCTTCAGGGGTCCAGTCCGTGATGAGTGGGAGAGATGGAGGGTGGGTCCTGAAGTCGAGGTGGAAAGGGGTGTAGTCTTATAATCGCAGCCAGGTGTGCGTCTATGGTGATTCAAGAAGTAGGAGTGCAGGAGGTGAGCAGTGAGTGATAAGGGTTTTAAGGTAAGGCACCCCTGTGCATCTTCAGGAGTTCAGTCCGTGATGAGTAGACGAGGTGAAGGCCGGATTCTGCGCTCCCATAGGAGTCTGGTGGAGTGAGGGAGCCCAGTCTGTGATGAGTAGAGGAGGAGATGAAGGACGGATTCTAAAACAGAGATAAGGAGGGGTGATGTGTTTACATCCAAGTACCCTCCCCCGCCTTTCTAGGCGCCTCTGTATCCCTGTCCGGTCCTCCATAGGAAGGGCCGAGGAGCGACCAGGAGGGAGGATGGAGAAGGACCTAGAAGCGATGACTGTACCAAAAGTGCTTTCAAGGGAGTCCAGGCCGTGATGGGCAGAAGAAGCGAAGAAGCGAGGAGACGAGAGGACGAAGGACGGGTTCAAAAACAGAGATGAGGAGGGGCGATGTGTATACATCTAAGTACCCTCCCCCGCCTTTCTAGGCGCCTCTGCGTCCCTGCCAGGACCTCACTCTGGGAGTCAGAGGAGCGACCGGGAGGGAAGAAGGAAGGTTGAAAGGATAGAAGTTAGGGTTAAGGAAAGGGTAAAAATATGCAATAAAGGCCCTGAGACCCAACCTTGTCTTACTTATGGGAGGGGCATCTGGGTTAGGTGGCAGGAAGGGTTTTAAACCTGTACCACGGGACCAGCCTGCGTACCCGTAAGAATAGGTGGAAGAAGGTCTCAGGAGGGCCCAGACCAGTGCATGTTAGGATCAGGGGTCAAGGTAAGTGTGTAAAAAGGTTTAAGTAGGGGGTAATGGTTAGGTTTAGGGTTAAAGGTGAAGGTGAGGGTTAGGATGAAGGTTAAGATAAGGGTTAGAATAAGGGTTGAGGGTAGGTAAGGGATATAGAAAGAAAAGATAAGAGGTTATGATCAAGTATGGAGTTAGAGATGAAAGTAAGTTAAGGGTTGAGATGAGAGCACGTATGTGCTTCTTCAGGGGTCCAGTCCGTGATGAGTGGGAGAGATGGAAGGCGGGTCCTGAAGTCGAGGTGGAGAGGGGTGTAGTGTTATAATCGCAGCCAGGTGTGCGTCTTTGGTGATTCAAGAAGCAGGAGTGCAGGAGGTGAGCAGTGAGTGATAAGGGTTTTAAGGTAAGGCACCCATGTGCATCTTCAGGAGTTCAGTCCGTGATGAGTAGACGAGGTGAAGGCCGGATTCTGCGCTCCCATAGGAGTCTGGTGGGGTGAGGGAGCCCAGTCTGTGATGAGTAGAGGAGATGATGAAGGACGGATTCTAAACCAGAGATAAGGAGGGGTGATGTGTTTACATCCAAGCACCCTCCCCCGCCTTTCTAGGCGCCTCTGTATCCCTGTCCGGTCCTCCATAGGAGGGGCCGAGGAGCGACCGGGAGGGAGGATGGAGAAGGACCGAGAAGCGATGATTGTACCAAGAGTGTTTTTTGGGGGGAGTCCAGGCTGTGATGAGCAGAAGAAGCGAAGAAACGAGGAGCTGAGAGGACGAAGGACGGGTTCTAAAACAGAGATGAGGAGGGGTGATGTGTATACATCTAAGTACCCTCCCCCGCCTTTCTAGGCGCCTCTGTATCCCTGTCCGGTCCTCCATAGGAGGGGCCGAGGGGCGACCGGGAGGGAGGATGGAGAAGGACCTAGAAGCGATGATTGTACCAAAAGTGTTTTTAAGGGAGTCCAGGCTGTGATGAGCAGAAGAAGCGAAGAAACGAGGAGATGAGAGGACGAAGGACGGGTTCTAAAACAGAGATGAGGAGGGGTGATGTGTATACATCTAAATACCCTCCCCCGCCTTTCTAGGCGCCTCTGCGTCCCTGCCAGGACCTCACTCTGGGAGTCAGAGGAGCGACCGGGAGGGAAGAAGGAAGGTTGAAAGGATAGCGATTAGAGTTAAGGAAAGGGTTAAATTATGCAATAAAGACCCTGAGACCCAACCTTGTCTTACTTATGGGAGGGGCATCTGGGTTAGGTGGTAGGAAGGGTTTTAGACCTGTACCACTGGACCAGCCTGCGTACCCGTAAGAATAGGTGGGAGAAGGTCTCAGGAGGGCCCAGACCAGTGCATGTTAAGATACGGGTTGAAGATAAGGGTTAGGATTTAAGGTAAGTGTATAGAAAGGGTTAGGGTTAGGGTTAGGGTTAGGGTTAGGGTTAGGGTTAGGGTTAGGGTTAGGGTTAGGGTTAGGGGTTAGGGGTTAGGGTTAGGGTTAGGGTTAGGGTTAGGGTTAGGGTTAGGG